>NC_057802.1:175173724-175189306 GCF_018294505.1 Triticum aestivum | reverse complement strand
TGGAGAAGATAGAGGCGGCTAGGGCAGGCCGCGCGCCCCCTCCCCCTCTAGTCCGAATTGGACAAGGAGGGGGCGGCGCCCCCCCCCTTCCTTCCTCTCTCTCTCCTCTTTCCCCCTTCTCCTAATCCAACAAGGAAGGGAGGGAGTCCTACTCCCGGTGGGAGTAGGACTCCTCCTGGCGCGCCCCTCTCCTGGCCGGCTGCCTCTCCCCCCTTGCTCCTTTATATACGGGGGCAGGGGGGCATCCCAAAGACACAACAATTGATCAATGATCTTTTAGCCGTGTGCGGTGCCCCCTCCACCATAGTCCACCTCGATAATATCATAGCGGTGCTTAGGCGAAGCCCTGCGTCGGTAGAACATCATCATCGTCACCACGCCATCGTGCTGACGAAACTCTCCCTCAACACTTGGCTGGATCGGAGTTTGAGGGACGTCATCGGGCTGAACGTGTGCTGAACTCGGAGGTGTCATGCGTTCGGTACTTGATCGGCTGGATCGTGAAGACGTACGACTACATCAACCGCGTTGTGCTAACGCTTCCGCTTTCGGTCTACGAGGGTACGTAGACACACTCTCCCCTCTCGTTGCTATGCATCACCATGATCTTGCGTGTGCGTAGGAAATTTTTTGAAATTACTACGTTCCCCAACACATACCCTCCGATACTAACCATAGATTCATCAAAATAAGAAACAACACACGAAAAACAGAATCTGTCAAAAACAGAATAGTCTGTAGTAATCTGTATCAAATGCAAACTTTCTGTAACTAAAAAATTCTACCAAAATAGGACGACCTAGATAATTTGTTTATTGATCTACTTCAATTGGAATCAGTATTTTATCACGTTCTGGTGATTTTTAACAATTGTTTTCGTGAGTAGAAAGTTTCTGATTTTTTCAGCAAGACCAAATAACTATCATCCAAGAAGATCCTATAGGTTTTACTTGGCACAAACACTAACTAAAACATAAAACCACATCTAACCAGAGGATAGATCAAATATTTATTACTAAACAGAACCAAAAATCAAAAACAAAAATAAAATTGGGTTGCCTCCCAACAAGCGCTATCGTTTAACGCCCCTAGCCAGGCATAAAGGCAAGGATAGATCTAGGTATTATCATCTTTGGTTGGTAATTCTTCAATAGAACACTTGTTACCCTTAGGAGTTTCCTTCTTTTTATTAATGATCAAACTCCTAGGCAAGAAATCAATAAATTCATTTGTAGTAAAAGGTTCCTTAATGAAAGCGAAAAAGTTGGGGTGAACACTTATTGATTTGAGATCCGTGTTTTCCTTACTAGAAGATTTACCCTTATTTTTAGGAACATACATAAATTTGGCAACTTTGATAGTAGGAGGATTTGGAGTATTTTTCACGGATGAAAAGTCAGACCCTAAGTTGGTAATAATATCCTCAAGTTTACCAATTCTTGTGGAATCTTGATCTATTCTTTCGTTAACTATAGGTTCCTTTTCTTTAAAAAATTTAAGAGTAACTCCTACCTTAGACCCATATTGAGTAATTTGGTTGTGGATCTTTTTATCCAAATTTTCAATCAACTCTACAGTGGCCACTTTATTTTCAATAATTTCAAGCCTTTGCATCACATGTTCCAAAGTTAAAATAGTTCCATTAACCAAAAGAGGTGGTGGGCTAAACAAATCTATCATAGCATTATAAGAATCAAAAGTATGGCTACCCAAGAAATTCCCTTGAAGAGGAAAGGGTGATGCAGCAAAGTAGCGTAAGTATTTCCCTCAGTTTTTGGGAACCAAGGTATCAATCCAGTAGGAGACTACACGCAAATCCCGCGTACCTGCACAAACAAATAAGAACCTTGCAACCAACGCGATAAAGGGGTTGTCAATCCCTTCACGGCCACTTGCAAAAGTGAGATCTGATAGAGATAATAAGGTAAATATTTTTGGTATTTTTGTTGTATAGATTGAAAAGTAAAGATTGCAAAATAAACGGCGCCAGAAATAGCTAGTTGTCGGGAGCGTAATATGATGGAAAATGGACACGGGGGCCATAGGTTTTACTAGTGGCTTCTCTCGAGATAGCATAAGTATTACGGTGGGTGAACAAATTACTGTCGAGCAATTGATAGAAAAGTGCATGGTTATGAGAATATCTAGGCATGATCATGTATATAGGCATCACGTCCGCAACAAGTAGACCGAAATGATTCTGCATCTACTACTATTACTCCACACATCGACCGCTATCCAGCATGCATCTAGAGTATTAAGTTCATAAGAACAGAGTAACGCATTAGGCAAGATGACATGATGTAGAGGGATAAACTCAAGCAATATGATTTAAACCCCATCTTTTTATCCTCGATGGCAACAATACGATACGTGTCGTTTCCCTTTCTGTCATTGGGATCGAGCAACGCAAGATTGAACCCAAAGCTAAGCACTTCTACTATTGCAAGAAAGATCAATCTAGTAGGCCAAACCAAACTGATAATTCGAAGAGATTTGCAAATATAACAAATCATACATAAAAGAATTCAGAGGAGATTCAAATATTGTTCATAGATAATCTTGATCATAAACCCACAATTCATCGGATCTCGACAAACACACCGCAAAAAAGAGTTACATCGAATTGATCTCCAAGAAGATCGAGGAGAACTTTGTATTGAGATCCAAAGAGAGAGAAGAAGCCATCTAGCTAATAACTATGGACCCGAAGGTCTGTGGTAAACTACTCACGCATCATCGGAGAGGCCATGGTGTTGATGTAGAAGCCCTCCATGGTCAATTCCCCCTCCGAAGGAGCATCGGAAAAGGCCCCAAGATGGGATCTCACGGCTACAGAAGGTTGCGGCGGTGGAAATAGGGTTTCGTAGTGCTCCTGGATGTTTTCGGGGTATATGGGTATATATAGGAGGAAGAAGTAGGTCGGTGGAGCTACGAGGGGCCCACGAGGGTGAGGCCGCGCCCAGGGGGCAGGCGCGCTACCCTGCCTCGTGGCCTCCTCGCTTCTTTCTTGACGTCCACTCCAAGTCCCCTAGATCACGTTTGTTCCAAAAATAACTCTCCCGAAGGTTTCATTCCGTTTTGATTCCGTTTGATATTCCTTTTCCGCGAAACACGGAAATAGGCAAAAAAAACAACAATTTGCACTGGGCCTTCGGTTAGTAGGTTAGTCCCAAAAATAATATAAAAGTGCTTAGTAAAGCCCATTAAACATCCAAAACAGGTAATATAATAGCATGGAACAATCAAAAATTATAGATACGTTGGAGACGTATCATTATGTCATTGATATGAGTTAATATAATTTTTAAGAGTTATTGTCGACATGGTTAGTTATAATCTTTGCTGAAAACCTGGGTGCTACTTAAGCTTATTTATGTAAATAAGAGCAAAAGAGCTCGTAAAAGTTTTTATTTTCCACTTTCAGTTTATCAACTGAATTGCTTGAGGACAAGCAAAGGTTTAAGCTTGGGGGAGTTGATACATCTCCGTCGTATCTACTTTTCCTAACGCTTTTCTCTTGTTTTGGACTCTAATTTGCATGATTTGAATGGAACTAACCCGGACTGACGCTGTTTTCAGCAGAACTACCATGGTGTTGTTTTTTGTGCAGAAATAGAAGTTCTCGGATTGGAACGAAACTTTGTGAGGATTTTTTATACAATAAAATAGAATTTCTGGAGCCAAGAACCACCGAAGCGGGGCACCTGGGTGGGCACAACCCACCAAGTCGCCCCCTCCTGACGCACCCAGGTGGGTTGTCCCCACCTGGTGGCCTCGCAGACCCTGAATCCAACTTCATAAATA
The DNA here is from genome assembly GCF_018294505.1 of Triticum aestivum. NCBI lineage: Eukaryota > Viridiplantae > Streptophyta > Magnoliopsida > Poales > Poaceae > Triticum > Triticum aestivum. The sequence continues at coordinate 175,185,499 of NC_057802.1, read as the reverse complement.
CCTATTTTTCCAAAAAAAATCAGGGAGAAAGAATTATCACGTTTCACAAGGTGGAGCAGCTGCCACCTCCTGTTCTTCATCGGGAGGCCAGATCTGGAGTCTGTTTGGGGCTCCAGAGAGAAGGATCTTCGATCTTCGTCATCACCAACCCTTCTCCATTGCCAATTCCATGATGCTCCCCACCGGGAGTGGGTAATTCCTTCGTAGGCTTGCTGGTCAGTGAGGACTTGGATGAGATTCATCATGTAATCGAGTTAGTTTTGTTAGGGCTTGATCCCTAGTATCCACTATGTTCTAAGATTGATGTTGATATGACTTTGGCATGCTTAATGCTTGTCACTTTGGGCCCGGGTGCCATGATTTCAGATCTGAACCGTTTATGTTATCACCATTATATCTATGTTTTAGATTCGATCTTGCAAGTTATACTCACCTATTACGTGTTATGATCGTAAACCACGGAGTGACAGGAGTCGGGATACTTTTCGGTGATGACTGTAGTTTGAGTAGATCATGTATTCACTATGCGTTAATGCTTTGTTCCAGTTCTCTACTAAAAGGAGGCCTTAATATCCCTTAGTTTCCAATAGGACCCCGCTGCCATGGAAGGGTAGGACAAAAGATGCCATGCAAGTTCTTTCCATAAGCACGTATGACTATTTACGGAATACATGCCTACATTATATTTATGAACTGGAGCTAGTGCCGTATCGCCCTAGGTTATGACTGTTATATGATGAATATCATCCAACGAATTCACCGATCCAATGCCTACGGTTTTCTCTTATATTGTTCTTGCTAAGTTACTACTGCTATCATTACTGTAACACTTGCTACAAAATGATTACTATCACTTTACTATTACTATTGTTGTTGCTACTACTATCAAAACTATCATACTACTTTGCTACTGATCACTTTGCTGCAGATAATTAATCACCAGGTGTGGTTGAATTGACAACTCAGCTGCTAATACTTGCAAATATTCTTTGGCTCCCCTTGTGTCGAATCAATAAATTTGGGTTCAATACTCTACCCTCGAAAACTGCTGCGATCCTTATACTTGTGGGTTATCAATTAATAACTTTGCTAAGTTTCCCTCCAAAGGGCTGGCAACTAGGTTGTCTCTGGTGGCCCATCGTATCATTAGTCCTACCCAATCTGCTTTCGTCAAAGGTAGGTTCATCCTTGATGGTGTTCTTTGCTTACACGAAATTCTTATTCTCAAACTTGATTTTGAAAAGGCCTATTATTCTGTTAGCTGGGACTTTCTCCGTCAGGTCCTACTTGCCAAAGGGTTCGATGCTGGTTTTGTGCATATACTGATGCAACTTCTTTCTGGGGGCCACATGGTTGTGGCTGTGAACGGCATGATCACTAATTATTTCGCCAATGGTCGTGGCCTGCGGCAAGGCGATCCGGCTTCGCCTATCTTGTTTAACTTTATGGATGATGCATTATCTTGTATACTGGATCGTGCAACCTCAGCTGGTCATATCACCCCTGTCGTTTCCCACCTTCTCCCACGCGGTATCACGCACCTCCAATACGCTGACGATACGATCATCTTGGTGGAGATGAATGAGGCATGTCTTGCCAACCTTAAGTTTATCTTGTTACATTTTGAAGCCTTGTCGGGGTTGAAGATTAACTTTTCTAAAAGTGAGGTGATTGTGACTAGGGCTAATGTGACTTGACCAAAAATCTACCAGAAGCGACATGGGGCCAAGTCACCAAGCCCTCCCCCTCCGAGAGAATAGGGAACAAGACAGCAAGCTAGTGCCAGTTCGCCAACTCTGCAGGAGAGAGAGTTCTCCAAAGACCCAGATCCCAGCCATTGTGAGAGAGCTCAGAGATTGAGATCCCAGGCTCCGGACAGTAAAATAATAGTACCAGAAAAGAGGACGCTAAAGGTGCGTCCCCCAGTCTACCAATCCAACCAGAAGCGGGTCGAAGCACCATTCCTGACGAGGAACTTAACATGATCACGCAAAACGTCACTGGCCCTAATAAGATCCCTCCAAAACCGAGACCCATTGGACGTCGTCGTCATTGGTACGAACAACTAGATCTGATGTGCGCCGCTACCCTTTCCACATTCGCTCTCTTGTGAGATCCCAACCTCCTCCCCCTCTTTCAATCTCCTTTGCCGCGACTGTGGCCACGGACAAATCTCTGGCATCGTCCTCGGATGCGTTGTTAGGGCGCAAGCATGGTCGGGAGGATTCGTTGGAGGCGGGTCCGGCTTCGGATCTTGAGTATGAGGCGGCTCTATGCGAGAAGCTGGAGGCAGAGCAGGCCTCTCGGGAGCAGGTGGAGCGCGACCGGGCAGCGTGGGCGGCGGGGCCGGCATGGTTGCAGCGCGAGGAGCAGGCGCGTGAGGAGGAGGCGGCTAAGGCTGCGGCCATGGATCCCTGGGAGGTCGCGATGTCGGGCTCGTCGGCGGCTACGGTGATCCCTCGCCTTGTGCCTCCTCGCGGCCCGGCTGACCAGGTGTTGGCGGGGGGCCGTGCTGGTGGTGCCGGATCTGGGGCTGCAGGGCTTGGCCACGGTGTTGCTGATGGTCGGGGTGGAGGATTCGGTAACGCCTCCTTCCCCTCCAAGTCTCGCCGGACCTCGCCTCTAGAGCCGGGGTCCTCCTCGATGGTGGCCAGCGATGGTATCCCTCTCCCCCGCCTCCGCTACCTCCGGGATTTGCTCCCTCTCGCGTTGGGGGTCCGGCCTCTGGTGGTGGCTCTGGCTCTGGTTCGACTACTTTGACGCGTTTTGCGTGCCATCGTGCGGGTCACTTCCAGTCAAGATGCAAGTTTCCTCCTTTCAGCTTTATATGTCGCTCAGAGGGCCATCTCACTATGTATTGGGATAACCGTACCCAATTCCCAGCCTTTAAATAGTTCGGTCTTGGCCTACCTTCCTGTTCTTTCTTCACTGTTGATGGGGATCACGGGATGCCTGTCGTTACTCCCGTGTCTTCCAACGCTGTGGTGATCTTTGTCATTTCCAATCCTGTTTCCAGTCAAGTTATTTTTTATGAGCTCAGGGAGTGGGGCCTGGAGGGCTGGAATTGGCAGATCAACCAGATCTCGGAGAGAGAATTTTCAGTTACTTTTCCCACGAATGAAATATTAAAGATACTGGCCTCGTGATCGAGTTTCACCCTTCCCCTTAACTAGGTGATGGTCTCTGTGAAGGCGGCTGCTGATGGGGCTAAAGCAGTGGCTTCTCTGTCTGGAAACTTGGGTGATCCTCGATGATGTTCTGTTTGGACTCCGAAATGTTTGTTTTCTGATGGCTTTGGGAGTGCTTATTGGCAAGACTGTTGTTGTTGTTGTTGTTGATGAGGCCTCTATTGAACCTCCTGGCCCAATCCGCATGAACATTTGGTGTCTGAATCTGTCCCGTGTATAAAGTATGATCGATGTATTCCCCGCTTCGGACACTTATTGCATCTGTGACCGCACTAAGGGTATGGCGGCCCAGCAGGCGCCTCCTCCTCCCCCTGCTCCTAAGCCATCCAACCCGGATCCTTCTGACAGTGGGGGCGAGACGGGCACAGGCAGCAATGCCAATCCTTTCACCTCGTCGGAATGGGAAGCTATGGGATCTGAAACTCGTGGTCTGTTTGACTTTGGTCCCTCTTGCAATGGTGGTGGGGGCGCTCCCAAGGAGGGTGCTCGCAATGTGGAGGCCATGGATGTCGAGGCCCTTAGAGGGGCTACGCCCCTCTCCGGGGCGTGCTCCACCATCATTGAGGCTGTTGCTCGACCTGCCTCCCCATCTCTGTCTAGAATTGTGGATGTGCCTCCGAAAGTTTCGGTCCCTCCTTCTAGCCCATGCAGCAAGAAGCAGAATAAGAAATCATCAGTGCGTAAGTTCTCGGCCAAGAGCGGGGCATCTCCGGGGAGTATGCGATAGGGGGCAAGTATGTGCCATCATCTGGATGATGACCTGGGTGCGGCTGCCGGTTCTGAGCTACCCGGGGGCGATACCTCTTCCCCCCGGCCCGCTCCTCAGCGGCTCCGGTCCGTTCTCCTGCCTCCACGGCTCGAAAGGGTTTCCGCCGCCATAGCAATGTGGTGCCCGTCCAGGAGCTGGCTGAGCATAGGGCGGCGGCCAAGGATCTTTGCCCCCCAGGTACTGTTTCCCCTCCTTCCCCTGTCCATTTGGTGTTGCCTCCTTTACCTGATTCCCACCTTTTAAACATCCTTTCCGATATTGGTGTTTCTGTTGATCGCAATACTGGGTCTCCTTCTTCCTTTCTTTCCCTGATTCGGTTAAATGAGGAGGCCCAGGCGGCAATTGCCAGAGCCAAGAAGGCCGCCACCAAGTCTACTGTGGCTGCTGAGGCTTCTGTGGCTGACAGGGTTATGGAGGATAGTGGCCCTCCTCCCACAAACTCAAAGAAGGGACTCTCATCTAAGCCTAAATCTTGCCTGTCCCGAGCAGGTCGAGTCTTTGCATTAAAAAACTCTCTTTTAAATGAAAGCCTTATTCTGGAACATCCGGGGTTTCGGTGCTAGGGGCGTCGTGACCAAATCCGGGACTTGGTTCGTAATGATAGTATCAATATTGTAGGTCTTGTTGAGACCTTCAAACCTGAATTCTCTCGCTCTGAACTATACGATTGCGGGTGTGGATCATTTGTCTTGCGCTGCCTTCTGGCGTCGGGCCACTCTGGTGGCATTCTTATTGGGGCTAAAGTGGACCTCGTTGATTTCATTGCTTTTCACCACGGGATATTTTGGGCAAGTATGGTGGTGTTTCACAAAGATCTCAACTCTCTTTGGGAAGTGATGGTGGTGTATGGCCCTTCTCACCATTCATTGACACAGCTCTTCCTTGATGAGCTTGCGACTAAGATGGACTCATGTAACATCATGTTGGTTATCGGGTGTGATTTTAACCTCCTTAGGTTCCCTGCTGACAAGAGTAACTCAAATTTGTTGTGGCCGCTGGCTGATGCTTTCAATGATTTCATTGCGGAATGTGCCCTTCGTGAGCTTCCTAGGATAGGGACTCGGTTTACTTGGTCCAATCATCAGGCTTAACCGATTCGGTCTGTCTTAGATCGTGTTTTCTCCTCGGTCTCCTGGGATATGTTGTTTCCAAGAGCTTCTCTTTCCTCCTTGCCCCATGTTGGATCGGATCATTCCCCTCTTATCTTGGATCTTAGCGTATCCGCTCCGACTAAAACGTCTAGATTCCAGTTTGATGCTTCCTGGCTTATGATTGATGGTTTTGTTGAGATGGTCTCGGAGAATATTTCCTCCTTTCTGCTTTCCAGAACTCGTACTTATGGTGCAATGGATGATTAGCATAGTTGTTCATACTAGTTGCGTAAGTGTTTGAAAGGTTGGGGCCGCAGTCGCGCGGCTGAGGCCCTTAAGAGTAAGCGTGAGTTGCTGGGGCAATTGCTTTCTTGGACACTGAGGCTGACTTGCCTGGGCTTTCTCCCGCCGGTTGGCAGCGGCGATATGATCTGGAGGCTTGCCTTTTGCATCTTCATCGTCAGGCTAAGGTGTATTGGAAGCAGCACGGCACGGGACCTTGAAAGGGGACTCTCTAAATGCATACTTCCTTGCTGTTGCTAAAGGCAGGTGTCGTAGATGTGCGATTAACAGCTTGGTCATTAATGGGGACCCTAATGTCATTTTGGAACATGTCCATGACTTTTTTGCTGGGATTCTTGCCGCTAGGCCGACCTCTGGTTTTGTTATCTCTCCCTATCTTTGAGCAGATCATTGTCGAGTATCAGAGGAGGAAAACAGTGCTCTTATGACCCCCTGTCTATGGAGGAGATCAAAATGGCGATCAACTCTGCTAACTCTAACTAGGCCTTCGGTCTTGATGGCTTCTCTATCCCTTTCTTCCGCTGCTTTTGGCCTGTGGTGCGCCCTCTAGTCTGTGCTATCATCCAAGGATTCTATCTGGGGACGGTCATATTTCTTGCTTGAATTACGCTATTTTGTCTCTTATTCCTAAAGTTAAGGGCGTTGATAATATCTCTCAATTTCTTCCAATTGCCTTGATTAATAACTTTGCTAGCTAAGTTCCCCTCCAAAGGGCTGGCGACTAGATTGTCTCTGATGGCCCATCGTATCATTAGTCCTACCCAGTCTGTTTCATCAAAAGCAGGTTCATCCTTGATGGTGTTCTTTGCTTACACGAAATTGTGCATGATCTCCGGAGGAGAGGCTCCCGTGCTCTTATTCTCAAACTTGATTTCGAAAAGGCCTATGATTCTATTAGCTGGGGCTTTCTCCGTCAGGTCCTACTTTCCAAAGGGTTCGATGCTGGTTTTGTGAATAGACTGATGCAACTGGTTTCTAGGGGCCACACGGCTGTGGCTATGAATGGCATGATCACTAATTATTTCGCCAACGGCCGTGGCCTGTGGCAAGGCGATCCAGCTTCGCCTATACTCTTTAACTTTGTGGCTGATGCATTGTCTTGCATGCTGGATCGCGCGATCTTGGCTGGTCATATCACCCCTGTTGTTTCCCACCACCTCCCACGCGGTATCACGCACCTCCAATACGCTGACGATATGATCATCTTGGTGGAGATGAATGAGGCATGTCTTGCCAAACCTTAAGTTTATCTTGTTATGTTTTGAAGCCTTGTCGGGGCTGAATAATAACTTTTCTAAAAGTCAGGTGATTGTGACTGGGGCTGATGAGGCAGAGGCTCTTAGGGTAGCCCAGCTCCTCAACTACTCGCTTGGCTCTTTCCCCATCAAATATCAGGACATGCCTATCTCCCCTTACCATTTGCATGCTAAGGAATTCAAACCTTTGGTGTCTAAAGTGGGCAATAGAGTAATGCCTTGGTGCGGCAAATATAATACTCAGGCAGGGAAAGCATGCCTCATCAATGTGTGCCTGTCTTCTTTGCCTATGTTTACTATGGGTTTCTTCATGCTATCTTTGGGTACTCACGCTGACTTCGATAAACATAGGGGTGCCTTTTACTGGAATTCGTCGGATAACAAACGTAAGCATAGGTTTGTCAAATTACAGGCCATTTGTAGGCCTAAAAGCCTTGGTGGGCTGGGGATTCTTAATACCGTGGTGATGAACAAGTGTCTCATTGTTAAGTGGTGGTGGAGAATTTTGACTGCTTCCCTGGGACCCTTTGGTTCGATCTCTTGAAAGCTAAATATTTCCCTTCCTGTAGTCCCATGTTCGCCTCGGCGTCTAATGGGTCTCGGTTTTGGAGGGATCTTATTAGGGTCAGGGACGTTTTCCGTGATCATGTTAAGTTCCTCGTCAGGAATGGTGCTTCGACTCGCTTCTCGTTGGATTGGTCGACTGGGGACGCACCTTTAGCGTCCTCTTTTCCGGTTCTATTCTCTTACTGTCCGGAGCCTGGGATCTCAATCTCTAAGCTCTCTTGCAATGGCTGGGATCTGGGTCTTCGGACAACTCTCTCTCCCGTAGAGTTGGCGGACTGGCACTGGCTTGCTACCTTGTTCCCTATTCTCTCAGAGGGGGAGGACTCGGTGACTTCGCGCCATGTCGCTTTTGGTAGATTTTCGGTCAAGTCTCTTTATGCTAGGCTTATAGATGGATCCCCCACTTCTAAGTTTAAACAAGTCTGGTCGGCCAAGATCACCCCTAAGATTAAGATTTTCCTTTGGCAGGCCATTAGAGGCCGCTTGCCTGCGGCGGATCAGATCCGTAAGAGGAATGGACCTGGTTCTACCTTTTGTGCTCTTTGTTCTGCAACTGAGAATACCAATCATATCTTCTTCGGTTGTCCTTTGGCCAAGTTGGCCTGGGGCTGTGTCCGCTCGTGGTTGAACGTCTCTTGGGACCCTTCCTCCTTCTCTGACCTACGCTCTTTGACAGCCAACATTCAGGTTCAGATGAAGAGGCTTTTTGGATTGGGTTGGGGGGCCTTTGTTGGTCTTTGTGGACTACTAGGAACCAATTCACCATTGACGGTGTTTTCCCTAACAAGTCGGTGGATGTACTGTTTGATATGTCTATCTTCTTGCAGAAGTGGAAATTATTGACTAAGCCAGCGGATGTGGACGGTTTCGAGGAGCTGATCAACAAAGTTCGGGCGTCGGCAAGCTTAATGTCCTCTCATGCCTCCGTTTGACCATCATAGTCTTGGGTTCTCCTTCTCTAGCAGTAGGTTGTTGGCCTGCGTGCCAGTTTATGCTTGTATTGGGCCTGTGCGCCTTTGTACTTTCGTTTGTGATGAGCTGTGCCTCGTGGCCTGCGGTCTTTGGGTCCCCATGGTTGGTGTTTGGTGAACTCGTGGTTGCGTTTTGTGGTACTCTGTCTTGTGGCTTTATTTATAAAGTCGGGCTCTCGCCTTTTCTTTAAAAGAAGTGAGAATGGGTCTCTGGACGGCAAAGTCAACGGTCTTGTGCGTTAACCACTAGACCAATGTGGTTTTTTTGCCTACTATAAGGAAACAGCTCTATTTCACCCTCCTTTCAGTACAACATTAACATATAGTAGTTTATATAGACACTATAAATTATTTCACTAAAGAAAACATAAATTTGAAAAAGAATTCACAAAAAACCATGATTGGTAAAAAAAATCAAAAAATGAAATGGTTCGTACCAATTGAAGAAAGTTCACACACCCTCAACTTGAGCTAGCGCTCACGCGTGCCCTTAGCGGGTCGCGGCCCTGCAGAGCTCGGTCGCGAGCGCCTGGCGCTCGCTAAGCAACCAAGTTTTTTTCCCGTTCTCTGTATTGTTGATCCGATAGGAAAAAATCACCGGTTTTTCTAATTCTTACGAAATAAAATTGTCAAAACCAACAAGGTTTACAGATTTAAAGAAAAAGTTCATCCATTTGAAAAAAGTTCGTCTATTTTAAAAAGGTTCATCGATTTTTCAAAATAGTTCATCAAATTTTCAAAAAAGTATATCTATTTTCACAAAAATCATCGATTAGAAAAATTCATCAATTTTGAAAAAATAAACTTCATAGATTCTGGAAACAGTTCATTGATTTTTTTTAAATCATCAATTTAAAATTGTTTATTTATAAAAGTTTATCAATTTTCAAAACAAATCATCAAATAAAAAAATGTTCATTGAATTTTGAAAAACAATTCATCAAATTTGATAAAAAAATTCATCGGATATGAAAAAAATTCATCAGATTTTGAAAATTTTCATCGTTTCTGAATGTTCATCAATTTTGGAAAAACGCTCATCGATTTGAAAACTAGTTCATCGATTTTTGTACAGTTTATTTTTGGTTTTGGGAACATTCTAGAATGTTCTTTCACTGGGCTTCTTCAGTTTTTTGGGCTCGCTTTCTCTGTTTTTTAACTTTCGTTTTCGGCTTGTTTTTAATCTTTTTTTATTTGTATTCTTTCTATTTCTTTTTTGCTTTTGTTATTCTTTTTATTCAGATTTGTGAACCTTACTCAAATTTGAGCAATGGGCGCCCCTATATCTTGCATTCAGCGAGACGGGTGGAACTCTCGCTAAAGGGTGGCGCGAGTTGGCCCGGCCCAGGCACGCGGGAACAATAACCTCATTTTTTTTGTTTTTTGTTTTCCTTTTTTGCTTTCTTTTTTTTTTACTTTTTTTTACATTCTAAAGTTCATAATAAATATATTACAAAAATCACTCTACATAAATCATTTAAAAGACTTTGAAAAAGCATTGGATAAATGTTAAATGTGTATAAAGAAAATCATTATCACGCATATGGAAAATGCATACAAAAAATGAAATCTGTATGAAACAATTTGAAAACGTTTTAAAAAATGTTAATCAAGAATTTGAAACAATGTTGAACAAGTGTTTTAAAATGTTAATCAAGCATTTGGAAATTGTTAAATGTGTATAGGGAAAATGATGACCATGTATTATAAAAATGATGATTTTTTATCATGTATAGAAAAATGGAATCAAGCATTTCAAAATTATTGAACAAGTATTTAAAACGTGTGAATCAAGCATTTGAAAATTGTTAAATATGTATAGAAAAATTGTTGACCATGTTTTAAGAAAATGATGGAAAAAATTATCATGTATATAAAAATGTTAATCAAGCATTCAAAAGATGTTAAATATGTTTACAAAAATATTGACCACGTGTGCCAAAAATGTTAATATTGCATTAATCAAGCATTTGAAAATGTTAATATTCATAGTAACAATGTTGATCAGATGTTCAAAAATGTTAGTCTTGTATTTGAAAAATGTTAATCAAGCATTTGAAAAATGTGTGTAGACAAATATTGACCATGTATTAAAAAAATTAATTTCTATTGGAAAATGGTAAACATGTATTAGGAAAATGTTGTTGAGATGTACAAAAAATGCAGAATAAAAACCAAAACAGGCAAAGAAAACCAAAAGAAATGTAAACCAAAAAAGAAACAAAATAATCCAAAGAAAAAAGAAAATGAAGAAACAAATGCAAAAAGAATGAAATACACCAGAGAATAAAAAAGAATAGAGACAAAAGATAACAAAAAATAAAGAAAACAATGATAAAAGAAAGAAATAAAAAAACAATGAAATTAGAGAAACAAAGAGAAACCAGTGAAAAAACAAAAGAAAAACAAGACGAAAACCCCTGGAAGAAACGGAGAAGAGACACTGGAAAATCCAACTCGTTTCGACTTAAGTAGATCCGCCCTACTACTCCATCACGAACTCGAGGAAAGCCCAGTAGCTTGCCGCGCTTGCAGTCAACCAGGAGACCAGGGTTCAAATCCGTACGTGGTCCCTTTTCTCCTCTCATTTTTCTTTCTTAACTATGCGAACTATGCGCGAATGGGCCTGCCTGATTACTGTAGACCCCTTCAGCCAGACATCCTATTATCTCGCTTAATGTGAGATATAGTCGCTGCGTTAAGCGATTGGGCGCGGCTGTACGTCGCTTATAGCGAAGCAACCTTCTGACCCGCTGCTCATCTCTTTGTTCTTTATTAACTATGAGCGAATGGGCCTACCCGATTACTGTAGACCCCTTCAGCGAGATATCCTATCGTCTTAAGTGATGGGGCAAGACTATACCTCGCTTATAGCGAGGTAAGCTTCCAACTTGCTGAAACGTGTTGTTGTTGCACAAGTGTATGGGCCGGCCCAGTGCCCGGAGGCAACTGATTGTTTTTTTTTTCATGTTTTTGCTTTCCTTTTTTCTTTAATTTTTTTTCAAATATTATAAATAAATATATTACAAATAAGCTTTAAATAAATTTAAAAGATATTAACTAAGCATTTGAATTTTTTTATTTACATAGAGGAAATGGTTTTCATGTAAACGAAAAATGTATACAAAAAATATATAAGGTGTGTGAGAAAAGTTGATCATGTATTTAAATTGTGTTAATCCAAGATTTTTTTTAATGTTAAACAAGTATTTGAGTTTTTTTAATAAATAATTTGAAAATTTTAAATATGTGTAGAAAAATATAATGACCATGTATTCACAAAAGGTTAAAGTTGTATTTGCAAAATATTAAATGTGTATAAAAAATGGTGATCATGTATTCAAAACATATTAAAACTTGTATTTGAAAAATTTTAATATACCATTTGAAAAAGATGGTAAATGTGTATAGGAAAAATGTTGACCATTCATTCAGAAAATGTTAATGTAGTATTTGAAAAATGTTAATCCAGGATTTGAAAAAAACATATTAAATGTGTATAAAAAATGTTGACCGTGAATTTAGAATATGTTAAACTTGTATTTGAGAAATGCTAATAAAACATTTGGGAAAAAATGTAAAATGTGTATAGAAGAAATGTTGACCATGTATTCAACAAATGTTAAACTA
>NC_057802.1:175041346-175173348 GCF_018294505.1 Triticum aestivum | reverse complement strand
TTAGATATATACCAAAAATGTGTGTATAAAAACAATGAAAACCCAAGAGAAAACAAAATAAAACCTATGAAAAACGAGAAAAGAAAGAAACAAAACCGAAGAAAATGAAGAAAGAGGAAAGAAAAGAAAGAAAAAAAAAGCTTGTGCAAAACAAAAAGAAGGAAGGAAAAAACTAATAATAACAGAGAATGAAACGAAAAAACTGGTGAAAACAAGAAAAACAAAAAAAAAATAACCTTCAGATACCATTGGAAGACCCACTGTTTTTCTTCAACTAGGTCGCAACCTACCAACATAATACGAACTAGAAGATGGTCGAATGGCTAGCTGCTCTACGCTGCAATCTATCCCTTTAGGCGAGTCTTCCACCGGACTCGCTATAAGCGTGATATAGCCTTTGCACAAGCGATGGGGAGGTGCTCTCCTAATTGTTCCTATAACATGCACCTTAGTTTTGATTTTGATGGGCTCGGCCCACTTATATCGCACCCGCACGCTGGCTGCCGATTTTCATGTTTTGAGTCGGGTTCCTCCGTTGGTTTTCCCACCGGTTGCCTTGGTTTTCTTGTTTTTGCTCTCACACAACTGCAGATGGATATTATACTTTTGTGTGGGGTCCTTGAGTTTCTTCTAGTTTTTCATGGTTTTTTTCCTTTTTGTCCAAAAAGATGGAAACAAAGAAAAAGTACCAGTAAATCCAACAAACTGGGGCTTGCATCACAATTCCTTCCCAACCAAGTGATGTATTTCAGAATTCCCTATTTGATGCTTGCTACGTCAAACAAAGGGCAAATGCACAAGGCAAGTGTACTTGGCTGACCCACCACGGGGAGCGACTCGTGAGTAGTTCCATTGCATTCCAAGGTTTATTCAGTTTATCATATAATTTTTAGGTTTTCACTGGATTTCTTAAAGTTTTTTCTTGTATTCATTATTGGTTTTTACTTTCGGCTTTTTCTCCGGTTTAGTTTTTCTGGCTTTCTTTTTATTCGTTTTATTTTCTTTAATATTTTTACTTTCTTTTCTTTTTTCTCTAGTTTTTTACTGGTTTTTGCAATTTCTTTCCTCTCTACGGGTTCCTTCGAGTTTCCCTTGTTTTTTATTTCCCTTTCTCCTATTGTGTTTTCGGTTTTTCTTTGTTTCTTTGAACATTTCATGAGTATTTTTTTCATAAATTGTGAGCATTTATTTTTTAAAAATTGAACATTTTAAATCTTCTGAATATTTACAATATTCACGATCATTTTCTTCATACACCATGGAACTTTTTCAAAAAACATTGTGAATTTTTAGAAAGACACGGTAAATATTATTTTAAACAAGGTGAATATTTTGTTTGCACAATAGAAATTTTGTGGATTACATGTTAAATATTTCTCTATACACGGTGACCATCTTTTTAGACACAACATAAACATTTTTAAAAGTGCATTTCTGAAATATATGAATGTTTTTTTATGATGCACCCACATTTATTTAATACGAGCTTTTTTTAAATCCCGACTAGTTTGTATTTATAAATTTGTGAACATTTTGCATTGTTCTTGCAATTTTTGTACTCTGGCAATTCTTTTAATCTCAATGTAAGGTTTTATGTTTCATTTTTTCCACCTTCCCTCTGTCCAATCTTTCCGATTGATGATCAATCATCTTAATTTACTTACCTTCTAAACCAATTTCATTTTAATTTTGCTTATCAATCTTCCCATAAAAATATAAGGTGGATCACACGCAGGATTTGCTAAACACTTATTTACACAATCAGTTTAATATGGACAGATAAATCACAAGCTAACATATTAGAATATTTTTATCCCATTACAGTTAATGCACGAGCATTGTCCTATTTGTAAGATTTGTAAAAGTGATCCAACAACTATAGTTTTTTTTGGAGGAATGCGACTGGAAAACCAGAGAAAAAACACAGGAAAGAAAAGCGCTCAAGGGAGAGCTTGACGAATCACAAACCGGCCAATCCCAATACACTTGCCCATGTGTGTTAGCCAAATAATTTCAAAGGAGCTTTCTACAGGGAGACTGTTCGGTTTTAGTTATTTGTCTCTCAGTTTGCTCGGGTTTCCATGTCGGTTCTTTAAAGAAATGAAATTTTGCATGTACGAAATTTGAACAAAATTTTAATTACATGCTTCTTGTAAAGTGTGTGAACATTTTATAAAAACGCATTAATATTTTTTTTAAACATCGTGTATTTGAAAAGTTCACCATACACTTAGAAAATGTTCATTGTCTATTTAGAAAATATTCACCTGTACTGGAAATGTTCACTTTGTATTAAAAAAACAGTTTGTTCAGCGACACTTAGTCGATACTAACAACAGTATGAGATGGAGTATGTGGAATTTGTAGTCACGGGGACATTATGTCACAAGACCAAAGGGTCTTAGACACAGATCACACAAACACATGATATGGCCAGGTTCAGACCCCCAATATGGGGAAAGTTCCTGCTTCCTAACTTGCTCTTTTTATATATACATATATGTGAAGAATACAGAGAATTACATTGTGTGTTGGGGGCTGGGGGATCTCGTCGAAACAAAATATCTCGTCAAGATGAGATGGCGGAGATTTACACGATAAGCCTTAGAATCCTTTCTAGGTGGTCTAGACTACGATGGTGTGGACGAAGGTCCTCCTCTACGATACCCCGGTACCCCTTATATGGCACAACTAGTGGAAGGCCCCCATGTTAGTGCTTGGGGTGTGTAGGGTTTAGAGTTTTGGCTGTTACATCGGTTTCTAGTGAGCATAGGGCTCTATCTTCCTTATGTGTTGAGTCCTTCCTTCCTTGAACATGCCGCGTCATGGTAATTTTCCTCCGTAGGCGAAAGTCCTCCTCTTGTGGCGATAATGATTCCTCTAGTGTCTTCGGGGTGTCGTGGGCCTTCGGGACGTCTTGGCATCTCAGACACTGCCTCTGCTCCATCTTTTTTTGAGAGCTGAAACAGTAGGAGAGGCACCTACTACAAGTGAATTAAATATAATCAGGTGTTACATATTTACAAGGGGGGACCAACACCACTTTGGGTATGCTTGTGAAGGATATATGCCCTAGAGGCAATAATAAACTTATTATTTATTTCCTTATATCATAATAAATGTTTATTATTCATGCTAGAATTGTATTAACAGGAAACATAATACTTGTGTGAATACATAGACAAACAGAGTGTCACTAGTATGCCTCTACTTGACTAGCTCGTTGATCAAAGATGGTTATGTTTCCTAGCCATAGACATGAGTTGTCATTTGATTAACGGGATCACATCATTAGGAGAATGATGTGATTGACTTGACCCATTCCGTTAGCTTAGCACACGATCGTTTAGTATTCTGCTATTGCTTTCTTCATGACTTATACATGTTCCTATGACTATGAGATTATGCAACTCCCGTTTACCGGAGGAACACTTTGTGTGCTACCAAACGTCACAACGTAACTGGGTGATTATAAAGGTGCTTTACAGGTGTCTCCGAAGGTACTTGTTGGGTTGGCGTATTTCGAGATTAGGATTTGTCACTCCGATTGTCGGAGAGGTATCTCTGGGCCCACTCAGTAATGCACATCACTATAAGCCTTGCAAGCATTGTAACTAATGAGTTAGTTGCGGGATGATGTATTACGGAACGAGTAAAGAGACTTGCCGGTAACGAGATTGAACTAGGTATTGAGATACCGACGATCGAATCTCGGGCAAGTAACATACCGATGACAAAGGGAACAACGTATGTTGTTATGCGGTTTGACCGCTAAAGATCTTTGTAGAATATGTGGGAGCCAATATGAGCATCCAGGTTCCTCTATTGGTTATTGACCGGAGACGTGTCTCGGTCATGTCTACATTGTTCTCGAACCCGTAGGGTCCACACGCTTAAAGTTCGATGACGGTTATATTATGAGTTTATGTGTTTTGATGTACCGAAGGTAGTTCGGAGTCCCACGAGGAGTCTCTAAATGGTCGAGACGTAAAGATCGATATATTGGACGACTATATTCGGACATCGGAAGGTTCCGAGTGATTCGGGTATTTTTCGGAGTACTGGAGAGTTACGGGAATTCGCCGGGGAGTATATGGGCCTTATTGGGCTTTAGGGGAAAGAGAGAGGAGAGGCTGGGCGCCCCCCCCAAGGCCTAGTCCGAATTGGACTAGGGGGAGGGGCTGCGCCCCCTCCTTCCTTCTCTTCTCTCTCCCCTTTCCTTGACTCCTACTCCTACTACTTGGAAGGGGGGAATCCTACTCCCGGTGGGAGTAGGACTCCTCCTAGGGCGTGCCATAGAGAGCCCCCCCCCTCGTCCACTCCTTTATATACGGGGAGGGGGCACCCTTGGAGACATAACAATTGATCCCTTGGATCTCTTAGCCGTGTGCGGTGCCCCCCTCCACCATAATCCACCTCGGTCATATCGTAGCGGTGCTTAGGCGAAGCCCTGCGTCGGTAGAACATCATCATCGTCACCACGCCGTCGTGCTGACGAAACTCTCCCTCAAAGCTCGCCTGGATCGGAGTTCGAGGGACGTCATCGAGTTGAACGTGTGCTGAATTCGGAGTTGCCATGCGTTTGGTACTTGATCAGTCGGATCGTGAAGACGTACGACTACATCAACCGCGTTGTGCTAACGCTTCCGCTTTCGGTCTACGAGGGTACGTGGGCACACTCTCCCCTCTCGTTGCTATGCATCACCATGATCTTGCGTGTGCGTAGGAATTTTTTTGCAACTACGTTCCCCAACAGTGGCATCCGAGCCAGGTTTTATGCGTAGATGTCATATGCAAGAGTAGAACACAAGTGAGTTGTGGGCGATATAAGTCATACTGCTTACCGGCATGTCATACTTTGGTTCGGCGGCATTGTTGGATGAAGCGGCCCGGACCGACATTACGCGTACGCTTACGCGAGACTGGTTCTACCGACGTGCTTTGCACACAGGTGGCTGGCGGGTGTCAGTTTCTCCAACTTTAGTCGAACCGAGTGTGGCTATGCCCGGTCCTTGCGAAGGTTAAAACAACACCAACTTGACAAACTATCGTTGTGGTTTTGATGCGTAGGTAAGAACGATTCTTGCTCAGCCCGTAGCAGCCACGTAAAACTTGCAACAACAAAGTAGAGGACGTCTAACTTGTTTTTGCAGGGCATGTTGTGATGTGATATGGTCAAGGCATGATGCTATATTTTATTGTATGAGATGATCATGTTTTGTAACCGAGTTATCGGCAACTGGCAGGAGCCATATGGTTGTCGCTTTATTGTATGCAATGCAATTGCCCTGTAATGCTTTATTTTATCACTAAGCGGTAGCGATAGTCGTAGAAGCATAAGATTGGTGAGACGACAACGATGCTACGATGGAGATCAAGGTGTCGCGCCGGTGACGATGGTGATCATGATGGTGCTTCGGAGATGGAGATCACAAGCACAAGATGATGATGGCCATATCATATCACTTATATTGATTGCATGTGATGTTTATCTTTTATGCATCTTATCTTGCTTTGATTGACGGTAGCATTATAAGATGATCTCTCACTAAATTTCAAGATAAAAGTGTTCTCCCTGAGTATGCACCGTTGCCAAAGTTCGTCGTGCCCAGACACCACGTGATGATCGGCTGTGATAAGCTCTACGTCCATCTACAATGGTTGCAAGCCAGTTTTGCACACGCAGAATACTCAGGTTAAACTTGACGAGCCTAGCATATGCAGATATGGCCTCGGAACACTGAGACCGAAAGGTCGAGCGTGAATCATATAGTAGATATGATCAACATAGTGATGTTCACCATTGAAAACTACTCCATTTCACGTGATGATCGGTTATGGTTTAGTTGATTTGGATCACGTGATCACTTAGATGATTAGAGGGATGTCTATCTAAGTGGGAGTTCTGAAGTATATGATTAATTGAACTTTAATTTCTCATGAACTTAGTCCTGGTAGTATTAGCATATCTATGTTGTAGATCAATAGCTCGTGTTGTTGCTTCCCTATGTTTTATATGTATTCCTAGAGAAAACTAAGTTGAAAGATGTTAGTAGCAATGATGCGGATTGGATCCGTGATCTGAGGTTTATCCTCATTGCTGCACAGAAGAATTATGTCCTTGATGCACCGCTAGGTGACAGACCTATTGCAGGAGTAGATGCAGACGTTATGAACGTTTGGCTAGCTCAATATGATGACTACTTGATAGTTTAGTGCACCATGCTTAACGGCTTAGAATCGGGACTTCAAAGACGTTTTGAACGTCATCGACCATATGAGATGTTCCAGGAGTTGAAGTTAATATTTCAAGCAAATACCCGAGTTGAGAGATATGAAATCTCCAACAAGTTCTATAGCTAAAAGATGGAGGAGAATAGCTCAAGCAGTGAGCATGTGCTCAGATTGTCTGGGTACTACAATCGCTTGAATCAAGTGGGAGTTAATCTTCCAGATAAGATAGTGATTGACAGAATTCTCTAGTCACCATCACCAAGTTAGTAGAACTTTGTGATGAACTATAATATGCAAGGGATAACGGAAACGGTTCCCAAGCTCTTCGTGATGCTGAAATCGACGAAGGTAGAAATCAAGAAAAACATCAAGTGTTGATGGTTAACAAGACCACTAGTTTCAAGAAAAGGGCAAAGGGAAGAAGGGGAACTTCAAGAAGAACGACAAGCAAGTTGCTGCTCAAGTGAAGAAGCCCAAGTCTGGACCTAAACCTGAGACTAAGTGCTTCTACTGCAAAGGGACTGGTCACTGGAAGCGGACTACCCCAAGTATTTGGCGGATAAGAAGGATGGCAAAGTGAACAAAGGTATATTGGATATACATGTTATTGATGTGTACTTTACTAGTGTTTATAGCAACCCCTCGGCATTTGATACTGGTTCAGTTGCTAAGAGTAGTAACTCGAAACGGGAGTTGCAGAATGAACATAAACTAGTTAAGGGTGAAGTGACGATGTGTGTTGGAAGCAGTTCCAAGATTGATATGATCATCATAGCACACTCCCTGTACTTTCGGGATTAGTGTTGAACCTAAATAAGTGTTATTTGGTGTTTGCGTTGAGCATGAATATGATTTGATCATGTTTATTGCAATAAGGTTATTCATTTAAGTTAGAGAACAATTGTTGTTATGTTTACATGAATAAAAAACCTTCTATGGTCATACACACCAACGAAAATGGTTTGTTGGATCTCGATCGTAGTAATACACATATTCATAATATTGAAGCCAAAAGATGCAAAGTTAATAATGATAGTGCAACTTGTTTGTGGCACCGCCGTTTAGGTCATATTGGCGTAAAGCGCATGAAGAAACTCCATGCTGATGGGATTTTGGAATCACTTGATGCTTGCGAACCATGCCTTATGGGCAAGATGACTAAAAATCCGTTCTACGGAACAATGGAGCAAGCAACTGGCTTATTGGAAATAATACATACTGATGTATGCGATCCGATGAGTGTTGAGGCTCGCGGCGGGTATCGTTATTCTCTGACCTTCACAGAAGATTTGAGTAGATATGGGTATATCTACTTGATGAAACATAAGTCTGAAACATTTGAAAAGTTCAAAGAATTTCAGAGTGAAGTGGAAAATCATCGTGACAAGAAAATAAAGTTTCTACGATCTGATCGCGGAGACAAATATTTGAGTTACGAGTTTGGTCTTTGATTAAAACAATGTGGAATAGTTTCACAAATTCGCGCCACCTGGAACACCACAGCATAATGATGTGTCCGAACGTCATAACCGTACTTTATTGGATATAGTGCAATCTATGATGTCTCTTACCGATTTACCACTATCGTTTTGGGGTTATGCATTAGAGACAGCTGCATTCACGTTAAAAAGGGCACCATCTAAATCCGTTGAGACGACACCATATGAACTGTGGTTTGGCAAGAAACCAAAGTTGCCGTTTCTTGAAATTTGGGGTTGCAATGCTTATGTGAAAAAGTTTCATACTGAAAGCTTAAAACCCAAATCGGAGAAATGTGTCTTCATAGGATACCCAAAGGAGACAGTTGGGTACACCTTCTATCACAGATCCGAAGGTAAGACATTCGTTGCTAAGAATGGATCCTTTCTAGAGAAGGAGTTTCTCTCGAAAGAAGTGAGTGGGAGGAAAGTAGAACTTGATGAGGTAAATGTACCTGCAGCTTATTTGGAAAGTAGTTCATCACAGAAATCTGTTCCTGTGACTACTACACCAATTAGTGAGGAAGCTAATGATGATGATCATGTAACTTCAGATCAAGTTACTACCGAACCTCGTAGGTAAACCAGAGTGAGATGCGCACCAGAGTGGTACGGTAATCCTGTTCTGGAGGTCATGTTACTTGACCATGACAAACCTACGAACTATGAGGAAGCGATGATGAGCCCAGATTCCACGAAATGGCTTGAGGCCATGAAATCTGAGATGAGATCCATGTATGAGAAAAAAGTATGGACTTTGATTGACTTGCCCAATGATCGGCGAGCCATTGAGATTAAATGGATCTTCAAGAGGAAGACGGACGCTGATAGTAGTGTTACTATCTACAAAGCTAGAATTGTCGCAAAAGGTTTTCGACAAGTTCAAGGTGTTGACTACGATGAGAGTTTCTCACTCGTATCTATGCTTAAGTCTATCCGAATCATGTTAGCAATTGCCGCATTTTATGAAATCTGGCAAATGGATAAACAAAACTGCATTCCTTAATGGATTTATTAAAGAAGAGTTGTATATGATGCAACCAAAAGGTTTTGTCAATCCTAAAGGTGCTAACAAAATATGCAAGCTCCAGCGATCCATCTATGGACTGGTGCAAGCATCTCGGAGTTGGAATATACGCTTTGATAAGTTGATCAAAGGATATAGTTTTATACAGACTTACGGTGAAGCCTGTATTTACAAGAAAGTGAGTGGGAGCACTACAACATTTCTGATAAGTATATGTGAATGACATATGTTGATCGGAAATAATGTAGAATTATTCTGCAAAGCATAAAGGAGTGTTTTAAAGGAGTTTTTCAAAGAAAGACCTCGGTGAAGCTGCTTACATATTGAGCAACAAGATCTATAGAGATAGATCAAGACGCTTGATAAGTTTTTCAATGAGTACATACCTTGACAAGATTTTGAAGTAGTTCAAAATGGAACAGTCAAAGAAAGAGTTCTTGCCTGTGTTACAAGGTGTGAAATTGAGTAAGACTCAAAGCCCGACCATGGCAGAAGATAGAAAGAGAATGAAAGTCATTCCCTATGTCTTGGCCATAGGTTCTATAAAGTATGCCATGATGTGTACCAGATCTATTGTATACCCTACACTGATTTTGGCAAGGGAGTACAATGGTGATCTAGGAGTAGATCACAGGACAACGGTCAAAATTATCCTTAGTGGAATAAGGATATGTTTCTCGATTATGGAGGTGACAAAAAGGTTTGTCGTAAAGGGTTACGTCGATGCAAATTTTGACACTGATCCAGATGAATCTAAGTCTCAATCTGGATACATATTAAAAGTGGGAGCAATTAGCTAGAGTAGCTCCGTGCAGAGCATTGTTGACATAGAAATTTGCAAAATACATACGGATCTGAATATGGCAGACCCGTTGACTAAACTTCTCTCACAAACAAAACATGATCACACCTTAGTACTCTATGGGTATTAATCACATAGCGATGTGAACTAGATTATTGACTCTAGTAAACCCTTTGGGTGTTGATCACATGACGATGTGAACTATGGGTGTTAATCACATGGTGATGTGAACTATTGGTGTTAAATCACATGATGATGTGAACTAGATTATTGACTCTAGTGCAAGTGGGAGACTGAAGGAAATATGCCCTAGAGGCAATAATAAATTTATTATTTATTTCCTTATTTCATGATAAATATTTATTATTAATGCTAGAATTGTATTAACCGGAAACATAATACTTGTGTGAATACATAGACAAACAGAGTGTCACTAGTATGCCTCTACTTAACTAGCTCGTTGATCAAAGATGGTTATGTTTCCTAGCCATAGACATGAGTTGTCATTTGATTAACGGGATCACATCATTAGGAGAATGATGTGATTGACTTGACCCATTCCGTTAGCTTAGCACACTCGTTTAGTATTCTGCTATTGCTTTCTTCATGACTTATACATGTTCCTATGACTATGAGATTATGCAACTCCCGTTTACCGGAGGAACACTTTGTGTGCTACCAAACGTCACAACGTAACTGGGTGATTATAAAGGTGCTCTACAGGTGTCTCCGAAGGTACTTGTTGGGTTGGCGTCTTTCGAGATTAGGATTTGTCACTCCGATTGTCGGAGAGGTATCTCTGGGCCCACTCAGTAACGCACATCACTATAAGTGTCGGGTGGTAGGTGCGACATATGCCAACGGGTGGCTTATCATGGTGGGAGCCAGTAAGACGTCGCCGGTGCCTGGAAACGGGATGAGGCGAAGACATGCACGCCGGCGAATCTTACCCAGATTCGGGGCTCTCCGTGGAGATAACACCCCTAATCCTGCTCTGCGGGGTCTCCGCATGATCACTAGATCAGAAAGAGTAGCTACAAATGCTCCTAGAGCTGTCGGGTTCAAGGGAGAAGAAGAGCAAGGCTAGCTCTCACTTCCCTCTCTATATGGTGTGTGTGTAACTCTAAGAAGCCAACCCTTTGCATGGGTGCCCCGGGGGGTTTATATAGGCCTACCCCCCGGGGGTACAATTGTAATCCGGCTGGGCGCGGGTCCCAGTCGTCAGTGTCTGCGCTTGCCGGCTTCTCCGCCGGCCCTTGGGGCCCGCCGACTGGTGGGTCCCGCCGGCTGCCGGCCTCTTGGTCGACAGGCCGGCCCCACCGCCTAGGGGTCTTGTCGGCGGCTGCTTACTGTAGCCTCGTCCCTGATGACGAGGGCTTCGTCGAGGTAAGCGTGGCTACAGCGTGCCGCCTCGAGGGCTCTCACTGTAGCCTTACCTCGTCTTGTCTCCTTAATGTGGCACATGCTTCGAGGAAGGGGGTAGTCGACTTCTGGGGACCGGCTACGCCCTTGGCCGACTCGGGGAGGCCGGGCCGCCTTCGCGCCTCTCTCTGGCTAAAGGGGCCCGCCGCCCGTGGGCCGTACGGGCGTCTGTCGTGGATGACGTTGAGACCTGCATGGCTATAGTGCCGAGCCGGACGGGAGATGGCTGACCCGTACGGCGTCCTGTGGCCGTGCCTGCCTCGGGCTTCGGGGGTAGTGGGCCGCACTGTGGCCACACCCCGTCTTGTCACCGTTATGTGGGTGCAGTTTTGGTGGGTGCGGTCTTGGCCGGCTTTGTGGAGTCGGCGTGCTTCATGGCTGGCTCTTGGAAGTCGGTCCTCTTGGCGCCGGCTTCCTGGAGTCGGCCATCTCGCAACCATCTTGGGGGAGGTCACCGGGGCCGGTCGCCTTTGGAGAGCCGGCCCCTGCGGTAGTCCGCCAGGGGAAGTCGGCCCAATGCTTCGAACGCTTGAAGGCTCAATCGGCCTGATAATTTTTGAAGAACCATGGGCAGTCGGTTAGGCTACCCATGGCTATTTACTCCGACAGTAGTCCCCGAAGCTGATTGGGCTTCAAGGTTGGGTGGGAGTCGAGAAGCTCGATCAGCTTCCTATCTTGACGAGCCGGCAGCTGGGAGCCGACTTTGGTTGGGGGCGCCGTCTCGGCGAAAAAAATTTGGGAGTCGGAGGGCGGGAGCTGGCCAGCGCGCGCACCGGGCCGCGGGCCGGCCACTTGTCGCCTGCGAACCACGTGGCAAAAAAGCCTGCCAGCCCACGCGCGTGACGGGACGTCACCGTAGGTCGGGGGCCCGCCACGCCTACGCCCGGGCCCAGGCGTGGATTTTCTGCGGCCCGAAGCCGCCCGCACGTCTTCCTGCGGCGGTTTCGGCACGCTTTTACGGCGTAATAATCGCGAGGCGTGGGGGGAGTGGGTGCGGTTAATCCCACGTCCCACCCCACGCCCTGCCTCCCCGGCTTCACCTTGCGAAGCTATAAGTAGGGGGAGGGGGAGAGCGGCAGGCTCTCGCACGCTCCTCCTCTTTCCACCATCTTCTTCCTCCTGCCCTTTCTTGCAAAAGCGCCTCGCCGCCGCGCCATTCCACCACTCGCTCTTCCGCCGCCGCGCTCGTTCTCGCCAACCCCACGCCACGATGCAGTACGGCGGGGATTGGGACGGCTCCAACCTCCACGAGGATCACGTCGAATTCCTCCGCAAGACGCGGCGGCTGCCTGGCGCGGACAAGGTGGAGGTCCGTCTCGCGCCGGCGAAGGAGATTACGTCGGAGCCGCAGGAAGGCGAGCGGGTAGTCTTCCGCTCGCATTTCTTGCGCGGTATCGGCCTGCCCGTGAGCGCCTTCTTCCGCTCTTGGCTCGAGTTCTACCAACTCCAGCCGCACCACCTCACCCCGAACACGGTGGTGCTGCTGTCCGCCTTCGTCACCTTGTGCGAATGCTACCTCGGCGTCCTCCCTACGCTTGAGCTCTGGGGGGAGTTCTTCCAGTCCAAGCTGGGCACGCACATGCAAGGTGTGCCGGCTCAGAGTGGCGCCTTCATCGCGATGCGGAGGGTGGCTGCCGACAACCCCTTCCCCGTCATCACGTTGATCCAGTCGGTGAAGCTATGGAAAAAGTCATACTTCTACGTGAAGAACGTCGCCCCGCAGGGCGACTACGTCAATCTGCCGGCTTACGTAGCCGGCCCACTGGCGGGCAGGCGGCCCTAGTGGTCCTACCGGGCCGTGACGCTGACGCCGGCTCGAACCGCAGCCGTCGCCCGCGTGCGAGCGATGATCTAGTCGGAGGGCTCGTCGGGGCCCGACCTGCTGGCCGCCTTCGTCACGCGCTGGGTACTCCCGCTCCAGAGCCGCCCTCATCTGATCTGTCAGATGAGCGGCCAGCTCGATCCGAGCCGGATGTGTACCAAAGACATGCCGCACGACGAGGTGGCCTATATGGTGAACTACCTTGCGAACTGCAAACTCTCCGCGGAGTGGCAGTTCGGCAAGGAGCCATATTGCCGAGCCAATCCGCCGCCCACGGTATGTTCTCCTTGTCTCTTCTTCTTCTCTCAGTTTTGTCGCCAAGTTCCTTTTGGCCGACTTTGACTAGTCGGCTTGCCTCGACAGAGCCCTCTTCTTCGGCCTGCAGGCGGGTCGGACGCGGAGCGCCGATTCATCCCCGACCGGACGGAGCACGATCTGGAGGACCCCGACTTGGGGGCGGCTGCTATGGACGACAACACCGAGGCGGGTGGTGGCCAAGCCGGCGGCGAAGCAGGCGGCTCCGGGCTTGGAGTCAGCTTCGACGACTGGCCGGACGACGATGAGGCTGAAGTCGTCCCACGCCGTCAACCGGCGTCTGGTCACGGCGCGGGTTCCTCCGCTGCGCCGTCTGCTCGGGGCGGCGGGCAAAAGCGTCGTGCCATGCAGGGTTTGTTCGGCAGTCGGCCGAAGAAGCCCCGAGGCGGGGCAGCGCGACTAGGCGGGAGGAGGCGGCCGCGAAGGCGGCCCACTTCCGCAAGGCGGTGAAGCAACCGCAGACGGTGTCGGCGTAAGTACATACTCCTTCGTGTACTCTTTTTTCTTTTCTCTGGTGGCTCCTGAATCCTTGTCTTTTTCTCCAAACAACCAGAGCTCCATTGTCGCTCGAGCGGGCGGCTGCCGCCTCCGTCGTTGGGTCGCCGGGAGGATCTGGGAGCACCACTCGCCGCATGGACCCCCATGCCGATCTTCTGGCGGCGATGGAGCGGAACGCGCGGGAGGCGCGGGAGGCGCGGGAGGCAGAGGCGTTGAGGGCGGCCGCCGCCAAGGCGACGCAGGAGGAGGAGGCGGCGAAGGCGCGCGCTGACGCCACGGCCAAGGCCCAAGCAGAGGCTGCGGCTGTGGCGATGGCGGAGGGGGCCTTGCTGGTCACCCCACTGCGCGTCGTGGCGCCTGGGGCCCCGGAGCCCCCGCCAGGAGAAGCTGGCGGTGACCAGCCGGGGCTGGAGAGGGACGACGACGTCGTCATCCTGGAGAGGGCGGCGGTACCGACCCCGCCGACTAGGGCGGCTCAAGGCGGCCGGGCTGATCTGCCGCCTACGCAGTCGGCGGGGGGCGAGCCGGCCGCGAGGACTGAGCTGGCGGTCCGGACGCCGTCATGCCGGCGCGCGTGGAAGGCCGCGTCAGAGCCGCAGAAGGCTGCGTCGGAGCCGCGGCCGGCCGTGGGCTCCAGCTCGTCGGCCCAGGATGTGGAGGCGGCCAGCGCTACCTCGGGGTGGACGCCGGGCGGAGGGACGGCCGTGATGAACGTGGCCGCGCAGGACGTCCGGACCCGGCTCCAAGCCCAAGCTACGGCGCTGAGGCGATACAACGACGAGTTCCTTGCGACGCGGGCGGCCATCCGGGTTAGTCTTCCTATCTTGCTTCTTTTTTATCTTGGTTTCTTCCATGGGGGCGCGTCAGCGCACCCACTGGGTGTAGTCCCCGAGTTCCGAGTCGGCTGCTGAGCAGGCGGCTTGGAACTTCTTAGTGGATCTGGTTTTGCTATTCTTGTTCTTACTTTGCTCTTCTGACTGTCTTGCAGGACTACCACAATCTTCGCGCAGCTGCCTTCAACTCCCAGGCTCGGGAGCTGACCCAAAAAACCGCCGACCTAACTGAGAGCCGGGGTAAGTGCTTCGTCCTTTATCTCACGTGGGGGCGCGTCAGCGCACCCACTGGGTGTAGTCCCCGAGATTCGGGCCGACTGCTGAGCAGTCGGGTCGGATCTTCCTTGACGACTTCCTCTTATTGCTTCTTCTTTTTCTGCCGTCCTTGCAGCGGCCAACGCCAGCCTGAGGGTGCATCTGGGAGGTTCTCAGGCTGCCCTTCGTGCCAAGGAGGCCGAGTTCGCCGCCTTGGTGCAGGAACGTGACCGCCTGGCCAAGAGGTTGGCCGACCAGGAAGAGAGCCACAAGGCGGCTCTGAAGGCGGTGCAGGACAGCGAAGCCGCCCTCCAGGCCGAGTACGAGACAGAGGCGGCTGGCTGGGCCGAAGCAAAGCAGACTCTGATCAATGGCTATGGCCAGATCGAAGATTTGCTTGACGGTAAGCCGCCTACTTCTTCGTCCTTTCTTGTCGCCTGCCGCTTTTGGCTCGTTTTCTGACTTGGTGTTTTCTCTTGTTTTTCTTTCTTTCTTGCGCAGAGTACTTCCCTGGCTACTCAACCGCCGCCAACCAGATCATCGAGGCCTGCCGCGAGGCACGGAGGCAGGCTGGCACTGAGATTGCGCCAAATACTAGCCGGTCGCTGGAGGAGCAGCTCTTGGCGATCCAGGCCCGCCTCCAGCCGGCTCATCGACTGCTCTGCCGTCTTCAACGTGCCGGGGCGCAGGTGCTGGCCGCCCTCTGGCCTGGCGAAGTGGTTCCCCGCACCCCCAGTCGGACTGCCGACTGGCTGGAGGTGGCGGTCGGCCGCTTTGAGGCCTGGAAGGCTTCGGCGGCTCGGTCCGGCGCCAGGCGGGCGCTGGAGTTCGTCAAGGCCTGGTATCCCGGCCTGAGTCTGGACCAGCTGGCTACCTGGCGGCAGCAGGCCGACATGGAGCTGGAGCCGGTGTGGCCGGCTATCATCCGGCGGGCTTCGGCGATCGCCGACTACACCGACACCAGCGCCTTCGCCCCTGAAGTAGATGACAACGGTGTTGCCCAGCCGGAGGACTGGTTCGGGCTGAACTCAGCAGATGGTGAAGACTCGGCGGAGGAGATCGACTCCAGCGATGAGGGCGAAGAGGAGGAGGAGGAGGGTGAAGACGCCGGGCCGGATGGTGGGGCGGCCGGCCAGCCTCAGCCTGACCGTGCCTCCAGCACCACGTCACGCGCGGGTGCGTCGCCTGCCACCGGTGGTGACCAAACCGAGACCCGCCAGCCGGCCACTCCTTCAGCCGGCGATGCCATCTCCACCGACCAACCCGGCTCCCGCGCCACATCTTTAGTCTAGTCTGCTATCTTTTGTTTTCCTGTCTTGTCACTTTTGGAACAATATTCTGTTAAGTTTACACAATTCCACCCATTGGGGGTGTATTCGAACTATGTCGATTGCCGGCCTGTTCGGGGCTTTTATATGTATATATGTCTATGCATGCGTTTGGCTTTTCCACGTTCTTTGCTTTTCATCCTTCTGCTGTTTCCTTTGCCGCCCTCCCTTGGTTGCCGCCTCCCTAGTCAGACAGTTGCTCTGCAATCTGTGGCTGGAGAAGTGCTTGGCCAATTGGGAGGGTAAGTACTCTAGCTTTGTTGGATTATAGCGAAGTGTTTGGGAAGCCGGCCAGCCGGCTGTTCTGACAGCCGGCAAGCGTGGTTGGAGGCCGTCCTTTTGCTATATAAGTTCGTTAGTCCTTAGCCGTTTTTCGTGTGGGCATCCTTTCTGCCTTGGCTCTTGCTAGTCGGACAGTCGGTTCTTCGAGCTGCGACTTTCAACAAGAGAGGACTCGGGAGCCGGCACACTACTTGTCTGACTTCAGGTAGAACTTTTAATATAGCTCAAGGCGCCAGTCCCCGGGCCGACTAGTCGAACCCAGTGCGAGACAAGAAATCAAATGTAATAATACATTCATGGATATGACACTCGTCACTCATAGATAAATAAAGGCAGTCCCCGAGTGCTCCTCGGGGAGCCTGTTGTTTCATACTTAATACAAAAGGGTAGCATGATACATACTACTTTCAACTGTAAAATCTTCTCAGGAGGTTCGCGTTCCATGGTCGCTCCGACTCCTTGCCGGAGTCATCCCTCTTGCGTGCTTTTGGTTTTTGCGCGCCGATCAAGTAGTAGGAGTCGTTGCCTAGTGCCTTGCTGATGACGAAGGGGCCTTCCCAAGGGGCCGAGAGCTTGTGCTGGCCAGCTGTTCGCTGGATCAGCCGAAGCACAAGGTCGCCCTCTTGGAAGGATCTTGGCTTGACCTTGCGGTTGTGGTAGCGGCGCAACCCTTGCTGGTAGATGGCGGACCGGCTGAGTGCTAACAGCCGGCCTTCTTCTAGTAGGTCGACGCCGTCTTCTCTTGCTTCTTTGGCCTCCGCCTCCGTGTACATGGTGACCCGAGGCGAGTCGAACTCGATGTCGGTTGGGATGACAGCGTCGGCACCATATACAAGGAAGAACGGAGTAAAGCCGGTTGACTTGTTGGGGGTAGTGCGCAGACTCCAGAGGACAGCCGGCAGCTCATCGAGCCAGCAGCCAGCCGATCGCTCCAGTGGTACAACCAGTCGGGGCTTGATGCCGGAGAGGATGAGTCCATTTGCTCGCTCGACCTGGCCGTTTGACTGCGGGTGGGCAACGGAAGCTAAGTCCAGTCGGATGCCCTGTGTCGCGCAGAAACGTGCCAGTGCTCCTTTGGCAAAGTTTGTGCCGTTGTCGGTGATGATGCTGTGCGGTACGCCGTACCGAGTAGTGATGTCGGTGATGAATGTTACGGCAGTCGGCCCGTTCAGCTTCTTGATTGGCTTCGCTTCGATCCACTTTGTGAACTTGTCCACGGCGACGAGCAGATGTGTCAAGCCGCCGCAAGCTGTTTTGAAGGGACCCACCATATCCAGTCCCCAGACGGCAAAGGGCCAGGTGAGGGGAATGGTCTTGAGTGCAGAAGCTGGCAGGTGTTGCTTGGAACTGAAAACTTGGCATCCTCTGCAGCTCTTGACTATCTCTTTGGCATCTTCCAAAGCAGTCGGCCAAAAGAAACCATGGTGGAAAGCCTTGGCCACAAGTGATCTTGAGGCTGCGTGGTGGCCGCATTCGCCTTGATGGATATCCTTGAGGATTGCTACTCCTTTTTCTGGCTCGACACAACGCTGGAAGACTCCAGTGACGCTGCGCTTGACAAGCTCTTTGTTGATTATTGCATATGCTCCGGCTCGTCGTTGCACTAGTCTTGCTGAGATCTCATCAGCTGGCAGCTCTCTGCTGACTAGGAATCTGAGGATGGGCTAGGCCCAAGATGGAGCTGTGACTTCTTCTTCTATTAGTGTAGCCACCATGACTCGGGTGGGTGGGTCGGGTGGCGTGAAATTGGAGTCGGCCACCGCTTCTTGTGTTGCTGCAGTCCCCGGGCCGACTGCTGCAGTCCCCGGGCCGGGTTCTGAAGTCCCTGGGCCGGGTGCGACTACGGCAGTCGACGGGCCAGTTGTTGAAGTCCCCGTGCCGCCTGCGGGGTTCCTCCAGTCGGATCTGACTGCATCTGGCACAGGCGGTACGAAGATAGAGTCTGACTCTGGAGACGGCTTGATGGACGGCTTGAGAAGGCGCTGGAGGGAGACGCCGGTCGGTATGGCCTGTCGGGTGGAGCCGATCCGTGCTAGGGCATCTGCTTGGTCGTTGTCGGCCCTTGGCACGTGAAGGAACTTGCACCCTTCAAAGTACCCACTGATCTGCTGGACGAGGAATCGATAGCTCGCCATGTTTGCGTCCTTGGCGTCCCAGTCGCCTGACGACTGCTGGACCACCAAGTCTGAGTCGCCATAACATAAGATCCGGCGTATGCCGAGCTCTTTGGCTAGCCGGAGCCCATGTATGAGCGCCTCGTACTCGGCCACGTTGTTGGAGGCGGCGAAGTGGATTTGCAGCGTGTATCTGAGCTTGTCGCCTTTGGGAGAGGTGAGGACGATGCCGGCTCCCAAGCCGGTGCGCATCTTGGACCCGTCGAAGTGCATCTGCCAATGGGTAGAGTCGGGAGCCGGCGGTAGGTACTGGGTCTCGGCCCAGTCGACGAGGAAGTCGGCCAATGCTTGGGACTTGATGGCGGTGCGGGGTTGGTAGAAGATCGTGTATGGTGCCAATGCAATGGCCCATTTAGCCACCCGGCCAGATGCATCCCGGCTGCCTATGATCTCGGCGAGCGGGGCGGTGCACACGACCGTGATGGGATGCTCTTGGAAGTACGGCTTCAGCTTCTTGGCAACGAAGTACACCCCATAGCACATCTTCTGGTAGTGCGGGTAGTTTTGCTTTGAGCTGGATAGTACTTCGCTTAGGTAATACACCGGCCTCTGGACTAGCTGGGCTCGGCCTTCTTCCGGGCGCTGGACCACAACAACTGTACTGACTACTCGGCTAGTCGCGGCAATGTAGAGGAGCATGGGCTCCTTCTCAGTCGGCGCTGCCAGGACAGGTGGAGTGGTCAGCATCTTCTTCAACTCATGGAAGGCTTGGTCGGCTTGGTCATTCCACTCGAAGTGAGTGGACTTCTTCATGAGTCGGTACAGGGGGAGAGCCTTCTCTCCTAGTCGGCTGATAAAGAGGTTTAGGGAGGCCAGGCACCCGGTGAACTTCTGCACATCTCGCAATTTGGTTGGAATCTCCATCCTCTCAATGGCCTTGATCTTCACAGGGTTGCACTCGATGCTGTGTTCGGAGACCAGAAAGCCTAACAGCTGGCCGGCTGGCACTCCGAACACGCATTTCTCGGGGTTGAGCTTGATTTGGAATCGGCGCAAGTTGGCGAATGTTTCTTTGAGGTCCTCCAGCAGGGTGCCACGCTTCTCTGTCTTCACCACAATGTCGTCTACGTAGACGTGGGCATTTCTGCCGAGTTGCTTGAGGAGGCATTTCTGCATGCAACGCTGAAAAGTGGCACCGGCATTCCTCAGGCCGAATGTCATAGTCAGGTAGCAGAAAGCTCTGAATGGTGTGATGAAGGCAGTCTTCAGTCGGTCTGCTGGGTCCAACTTGATTTGATGGTACCCTGAGTAGGCATCCAAAAAACTCAACAGCTCGCATCCGGCTGTGGAGTCTATCACTTGGTCAATCCGTGGCAAAGCAAACGGATCCTTGGGGCAGGCCTTGTTCAGGCTGGTGTAGTCTATACACATACGCCACTTGTTATTCTTTTTCAAAACCAAGACTGGGTTGGCCAGCCACTCTGGAAAAAACACTTCCAAAATAAAGCCGGCGGCAAGGAGCCGGGCTATCTCTTCTACTATGATTCTTCGCTTCTCTTCTGACAGTCGGTGGAGGGGCTGCTTGACCGGCTTCGCGTCGGCTCGGACGTGCAATTTGTGCTCGGCGAAATCCTTCGGGACGCCCGACATGTCCTTTGGGGACCATGCGAAGACATCTCGATTCTCACGGAGGAAGTCGACGAGCTTGCCTTCCTATTTACTGTCCAGGTTTGCCCCAATGACAGCAAACCTTTCCGGGTTCTCCGGGTCCGGGGGTATCTTCTTCGTCTGTTTGGCCGGCTGGAAAGAGCCCTGTGCATCACAATCTTTGGGGTTGGGGGACAGGGCCGGCTGCTTGCCGGCCATGGCCACAACCCGCTCCAGCATCTTCTTCTCTTCTGCTACTACGAGGGACTCGGCCAGCCGGCTATTGGCCATGGCGCACTCGATGGACTTCCTGTAGTCGCCGGCTACGGTGATGATCCCCTTCGAGCTCGACATCTTCATCTTCAGGTAGGCGTAGTGGGGAACAACCATGAACTTGGCCAGAGCAGGTCGGCCAAGCAAAGCATGGTAGGGGCTCTCCAGATCCACTACCTCAAACCAGATTGCTTCTCGGCGAAAATGATCCTTGTCTCCGAAGAGAACATCCATCTTGATCTTGCCGATCGGGGAGCAAGACAAGCCGGGCACGATGCCATGGAACACGGTCCGGCTTGGCATGAGCTGCTTCGCCTTGATGTTCAGCTTCTCCATGGTATCGCGGTACAGTATATTGATACCGCTTCCGCCATCTATCAGGACACGGGAGAATCGGGCGGCTCGCCTCTCCGTCGCGAGGGTGACATCCAAGACTAGTGCATAGGAGCCAGGGGAGGGCATCACCTCTGGGTGGTCGGCATGGCTCCAGTTGATGGGCTTCTCAGACCAGTGCATGAACTCGGGGGCGCTAGAGGCGACCGCGTTGACCTCTTGATGCTGACGGTGCCGACTGCGCTTGTCTTCGGCTTGGCTGGTGAAGACGACGTAGGCGGCGTGCTCTTCAGGGAACTCATCTTGAATGGCTCCAACTGCCGGCCGAGCCGCCGGCTGCTGAGGGGCTGGAGGCGGCGGGCCGGGAGGCGGAGGC
The DNA here is from genome assembly GCF_018294505.1 of Triticum aestivum. Lineage (NCBI taxonomy): Eukaryota > Viridiplantae > Streptophyta > Magnoliopsida > Poales > Poaceae > Triticum > Triticum aestivum. The sequence continues at coordinate 175,152,309 of NC_057802.1, read as the reverse complement.
GGCACCAGCCCTTCGCCCTTGGAGATTCGCGTGAGCCAGTGGCATTTTCGGGTCGTGTGGTTGGACGGCTTCGCGCCGCTGTGGAACTTGCAGGGGGCGTCGAGAGTCTGCTCGTAAGAGAAAGCCGGCTGCCAAGCCGGCCTGCCACCCTTCTTCTTGGGAGCGGGCCGCTCTTCAGGCTGCTCTTCTTCAACTGTGGCCACCTGCCGACTGGTGGAAGGCGGCATGGGGGCCTTGCGCTTGTGATCGTTCTGGTAGGGGCGCCGGCTGGAGTCGCCAGCCGGCGTCTTGGGAGCCGGAGCGAGCACCTTCCCAGAAGCGTCCACTCGGAGCTCGGTCTTCATCGAGGAGTCGGCCGTGGCGTACTTGTCCGCGATGATCAGGAGTTCGTCGAGGGTGGCCGGCTCGTCGCAGAGGAGTCGGTGCTTGAGGAGGGTGCCCTCTCGGCACCCGGCGGTGAAGTACTCGATGGCCTGAACCTCGTGCACCCCCTCGCAGGAGTTGCGGAGCTCGGCCCACCGCGTGAGGTAGTCGCGGGTCGACTCATTGGGCCCTTGGACGCACAGGGAGAGCTGGCGTGGCTTGGGAGGCCGCTTGTACGTGCTGGTGAAGTTGCGGACGAAGACTTCCGTGAAGTCCAGCCAGCTGTTGATGCTGTAGGGCTTGAGGCTGTTGAGCCAGGTGCGCGCCGTGCCTTGCAGCATGAGGGGGACGTACTTCACGGCCACGCGCCGATTGCCGTTGGCTATGCTGACAGCAGTGGAGTAGTCGATGAGCCAATCTTTCGGCTTCACAGAGCCGTTGTACTTGGGCGTGTCTCTAGGGAGCGAGAACCCTTTGGGGAAGGGCACGTCGCGGATGCGGGGGCCAAAGCATGGCGGGCCGACATCGTCTTCTTCTTCTAGTGCCAGGGATCGAGCAAGGCGGTCGATCCGGTGGCGGGCGTCGTTCTCGCCGACTCCTTCTCGGCGGCCTAGTCGGACACCAAGAGTCGGGTGCGTGACGGGCGGCAGGGTGAGACGTCTCTCCCTTCGAGGCGAGGGAGGAGGCGGATTTCCTTGGCGCTCCACCGCTTGAGGGCGGCCTTCCGCGTCGCGCTCGATGGTGATACGAGTCCGGCTGCGGCTAGCAGCCGGCTCCTTGTCTTTCCTCTGGCGGGCGCCGCTCGCAGTCGGCGAGCGGGACGTCGCGGCGTGTTCCCGGCGCGGGGGATGACTATTGGCGCGGGCGCCGGCTTCGTGCCGTTCTGCAGCCGCGTCGATCAGCTGCTGGATCCGCCTTGTCATGTAGGGGAGCTCGTCGGCTCCCAGCCCATTTAGCTCCTCAGCGGCCGCCTGAGCGGCTCGCAGATTCTCGAGCGGGGTGGCGTAGACGGGGCGATCTGCCCCCAGCATGCTGGCGATAGCCGCGCCGCGCTTCTGGACGAAGCCGGCTCGGCTCGGCCCACTAGGCGGCGGCGTACCGAAGGCGGCGCGGTCGACTTCGCGTTGGTGGGCCTCGGTGAGGCGTCTCATGGAGGCTATCTTCTGGCCTTCCGCGACGAGGGCGAGGCGGCGCGCCTCCAGGGTCTCGGCGTCGGCGTCGGCCGGGATGGGGACGGATAGGTCGTGCATCGCCGCTTGCAGGGCGTCGTGGGCGTTCTCGCCCGAGTTGGCGACGTGGATGATGACCAACACTTCGGTGACAGCGCTGCTGCCACTGTCGGCTCGAGGGAGAGGATCGTCGAAGACCACCACGTCGGAGGGGTAGGCGTCGAGCGATGTCGTGTCGGAATCGACGAGCATCGGGTCGGTGGAGCCGATCGACTCCAAGTCTGCAGCAGGCTCGCTGGAGACGTGAAGCTGGTCGAGGAGGCTGACGAGGTGGCTCTCAGGGTAGTCCGTGCCCGCGTCGGACGCAGGCTCGTCGGAGATGCGAGTCTCGCCGAGAAGATCGGCGAGGCAGCTCGCCGCGCAGGCGTCGTCGACGCCTTGGAGTGCGTCGAGGCAAACGCCATTGGGCGCAGCAGGCTGGCTGCGCTCGCGGGGGAGGAAGAGGGTTCCCGTCCAGAACAGGTCTCTGGACGACGGTGCACCTGGCCCCACGGTGGGCGCCAAATGTCGGGTGGTAGGTGCGACATATGCCAACGGGTGGCTTATCATGGTGGGAGCCAGTAAGACGTCGCCGGTGCCTGGAAACGGGATGAGGCGAAGACATGCACGCCGGCGAATCTTACCCCGGTTCCGGGCTCTCCGTGGAGATAACACCCCTAGTCCTGCTCTGCGGGGTCTCCGCATGATCACTAGATCAGAAAGAGTAGCTACAAATGCTCCTAGAGCTGTCGGGTTCAAGGGAGAAGAAGAGCAAGGCTAGCTCTCACTTCCCTCTCTATATGGTGTGTGTGTAACTCTAAGAAGCCAACACTTTGCATGGGTGCCCCGGGGGGTTTATATAGGCCTACCCCCCGGGGGTACAATTGTAATCCGGCTGGGCGCGGGTCCCAGTCGTCAGTGTCTGCGCTTGCCGGCTTCTCTGCCGGCCGTTGGGGCCCGCCGACTGGTGGGTCCCGCCGGCTGCCGGCCTCTTGATCGATAGGCCGGCCCCACCGCCTAGGGGTCTTGTCGGCGGCTGCTTACTGTAGCCTCGTCCCTGATGACGAGTGCTTCGTCGAGGTAAGCGTGGCTACAGCGTGCCGCCTCGAGGGCTCTCACTGTAGCCTTACCTTGTCTTGTCTCCTTAATGTGGCACATGCTTCGAGGGAGGGGGGTAGCCGACTTCTGGGGACCGGCTACGCCCTTGGCCGACTCGGGGAGGCCGGGCCGCCTTCGCGCCTCTCTCTGGCTAAAGGGGCCCGCCGCCCGTGGGCCGTACGGGCGTCTGTCGTGGATGACGTTGAGACCAGCATGGCTATAGTGCCGAGCCGGACGGGAGATGGCTGACCCGTACGGCGTCCTGTGGCCATGCCTGCCTCGGGCTTCGGGGGTAGTGGGCCGCACTGTGGCCACACCCCGTCTTGTCACCGTTATGTGGGTGCAGTTTTGGTGGGTGCGGTCTTGGCCGGCTTTGTGGAGTCGGCGTGCTTCATGGCTGGCTCTTGGAAGTCGGTCCTCTTGGCGCCGGCTTCCTGGAGTCGGCCATCTCGCAACCATCTTGGGGGAGGTCACCGGGGCCGGGTCGCCTTTGGAGAGCCGGCCCCTGCGGTAGTCCGCCAGGGGAAGTCGGCCCAATGCTTCGAACGCTTGAAGGCTCAATCGGCCTGATAATTTTTGGAGAACCATGGGTAGTCGGTTAGGCTACCCGTGGCTATTTACTCCGACAATAAGCCTTGCAAGCATTGTAACTAATGACTTAGTTGCGGGATGATGTATTATGGAACGAGTAAAGAGACTTGCCGGTAACGAGATTGAACTAGGTATTGAGATACCGACGATCGAATCTCGGGCAAGTAACATACCGATGACAAAGGGAACAACGTATGTTGTTATGCGGTTTGACCGATAAAGATCTTCGTAGAATATGTGGGAGCCAATATGAGCATCCAGGTTCCGCTATTGGTTATTGACCGGAGACGTGTCTCGGTCATGTCTACATTGTTCTCGAACCCGTAGGGTCCGCACGCTTAAAGTTCGATGACGGTTATATTATGAGTTTATGCGTTTTGATGTACCGAAGGTAATTCGGAGTCCCAAATGAGATCGGGGACATGATGAGGAGTCTCGAAATGGTCGAGACGTAAAGATCGATATATTGGACGACTATATTCGGACATCGGAAAGGTTCCGAGTGATTTGGATATTTTTCGGAGTACTGGAGAGTTACGGGAATTCGCCGGGGAGTATATGGGCCTTATTGGGCTTTTGGGGAAAGAGAGAGGAGAGGCTGGGCGCCCCCCCAAGGCCTAGTCTGAATTGGACTAGGGGGAGGGGCTGCGCCCCCTCCTTCCTTCTCTTCTCTCTCCCCTTTCCTTGACTCCTACTCCTACTACTTGGAAGGGGGGAATCCTACTCCCGGTGGGAGTAGGACTCCTCCTAGGGCGCTCCATAGAGAGGGCCGGCCCTCCCCCTCCTCCACTCCTTTATATACGGGGAGGGGGGCACCCCTTGGAGACACAACAATTGATCCCTTTGATCTCTTACCCGTGTGCGGTGCCCCCCTCCACCATAATCCACCTCGGTCATATCATAGCGGTGCTTAGGCGAAGCCCTGCGTCGGTAGAACATCATCATCGTCACCACGCCGTCATGCTGACGGAACTCTCCCTCAAAGCTCGGCTGGATCGGTGTTCGAGGGACGTCATCGAGTTGAACGTGTGCTGAACTCGGAGGTGCCGTGCGTTCGGTACTTGATCGGTCGGATCGTGAAGACGTACGACTACATCAACCGCGTTGTGCTAACGCTTCCGCTTTCGGTCTACGAGGGTACGTGGACACACTCTCCCCTCTCGTTGCTATGCATCACCATGATCTTGCGTGTGCGTAGGAATTTTTTTGAAATTACTACGTTCCCCAACAGGTTGGAGAGGACTAAAGGGTTTAGCAGGAAAGAGACTAGTAAATAAAAAGAGGTTTGACAGCAAACTAAACAATCTCTCCTAGAAAGGCAGAGACAAAATCTTTATTTTCCCTAGATGTTCTATGTCTATCTAAGGTTGTTAAAATCAGTCTTTAATCTGTTCTTCCAAGACACCACAGTGGGCAAAATGTGCCTAAAGTAGTTATTATTCCTCTCTCCCCATAAGCTCCATGCAGCCACCAGAAATATATTCATGAACATAGGCCATTGCCAAGTAGGTTTAACATCTTCTAGCAATTTCAACCTATGATCATGTGCTGCCAATGGATGCAATGGTATGCCAACACTCATTGCTGAAATGGCAACTAAAGAAGAGATGTTCCACCGTTTCTTCAATGTATGTACCACAGAGCAGGCAATCCATAGTAGAACCTATATTATAATGTCTTCTTTTGAGGATGTTGCGTGTGTTGAGTCTGTTTGACAGGAGAAGCCAACCAAATGCTTTGGTGTTTTGGGACAGAAATTGATTTCCAAAGCCATTTGAATGCATCACGAGCAGGTATATCCTTGAGATAAAATTCATAGTAGTCCTTGGCCTTGAAGATAGTTGGCCCCCAAACATAAGTCCAAATGTCATGATTTTCATCCGAGATCTCCAGTTCACAAATTTCAGCCTGCATCTGTATTAGCTCATCATGGTTTTGCGGAGAAACTGGAAGTTGGAAAGCGTCATCAAGGTTGTTAATGGCCATAAAGTCTTGGATAGATATGTCTTCTTTGCTTGTATAAGAGTACACAAAACATAACGAACCTTAACAAGTTCTATGATAAGCTATGATAGTAACATGGCATACAACATGAGTACATTTTTAAGCAACACAACGTGACCTAGGTGGCGATTTGCGAGTCGTGATGCCATAATTGTTTGAGTATTGTGGCTACTTTTAGGAGAAATACCCTTTGGTTCCTGAGTGTATATACACTTGATATGAGAAAAAAATTTAGTCAAAATGGTTTAGATGTTTTTTAGAATAAACTTGACTTTCTTCTACACTAGTATATAAATTTTCATGAATAAAAAACAAGCGTTGACTGCAAAAAAATATTTGCTATTATAGGTCACTATTCACACCATTTTGACTGATTTTTTGTTTTTTTAATGAAGTCAATGGATTTTTTCTTTTTGTGCAAGTTTTTTCACAAGTACAATGAAAGGTAAAGTTTATTTCAAAAATGTTTCAATTTTTTTTGAGTTTTCATTTAATTGCTAATTTATTTTTTCATATAGGGTGCATATACACCCATAGACCGAACATCCATGTCCCTACTTTTCGCTCAATATTGCCGCAATCCTTGAAGGCGACCCGGGTTGTAACGTCGGCCTAGGTCCACTACAGGTGGCAACAATACTTCCGTTCAAGCTCTAGGGTCGTATGCAATCTCCAATTAGTGCAACAAAAATGCTACATCAATGTGCAACCTACGGGTTTTACCTAATTTGCCTTCACTAATATCTCCACCCCCTAAATTCAACTAGGTGGGCCCTCTTCCCTGATTTCTCCAATCAAAAAGTGTTATCTAATCCATTATGTTAATCAGGTAGGAGTTTTTTAAGCCTGACCCGTAGAACAATTGTTCTACGGTACATTGTCATTCATAAAAGTAAATATGTACAAACGATTACAAGAAGCCAAAGTCTCCAGCTAACCACTACCATTTTTCTCTAACATGACAAAAGTTAAGGACTAAGATTAGTGTTGTAGGGTGGAACCCTAAGTGGAGATCTTTGACGAATTGGAAGGGGAATCCCCAAGAACAAGAAGATCACAAAAGGGGAGATCACAAGAGAACACTCAAGAACAAGTCCAATCACACATCCACTAGACTCAAATCCACACAAGATCCACAAAGGTACATAAACAACAAGAGGAACATGGGTACGTGGTAAAGTTCATCTCAAATCCAAAGGGAGATGAGGTCTTGAGATCTAAGACATCCTTCCCTAGATGGGGTCTTGAATCAACTAGGGATCTTCTCCAAAAGGGGCCTTGAACTCCAATGGAGTGTCTCTCTCTCAAGAGGAGGAATCCCACAAGGGGAGGTACACGAGCTAAGCTCTAATGTCTAGATATATCCTTAGCATTGGTGTAGCAGGAGGCTTATTCTTACAGTCGTGAGAGGATCCATTCAACCCCTTGCCCAAGCCGGAGTTATAGCAGACACATGGACTCCCCGGTGGTGTCCTGCAGTGAGCAGTGCCGTAACCCGCCCCATGGACATGACCCGACGTGTGGTGGTAATACTCAGGCCCAGATAGATCAGGATAGAGCACGTCGGGAGGCTGAGCTGGCGGCTCAGTATGCGGCTCATCAACCATCTCCGGCTCATCCAACGACTTCGGTGGAGGCAGATGTGACCTCTAGGACCACGGGCGTACCATATTTAGTACCGGCTCTGCGTAATGAACGCTTGCCCAAGGATTTCAAAGGACCTCGTAAGGTGCCTAACTACACAGCTGACTTACCCCCTGAGGCGTGGATTGAGAGTTACGAGATGTCCATGGAGATGTTGGAGGTCAGCGATGCCATGTGTGCTAAGTACTTCACCATGATGCTGGATGGGACGACCTGTACTTGGCTAAAGGGACTGCCTGCCAATTCAATTGGATTGTGGGCTGAGTTGAAGGCCTGGTTCATCCAGAATTTTAAAGATACATGAAAACAACCCATGTCAATTGTGGATTTGGATGCCTGCGCCCAAGAAGAGGGCGAGTCAACGGCCCATTGGGTGCGCCGGGTCAAAGCTATCTTGCACTCATCGGATAACATCAATGCCGGCTCAGCAGTCCTAATGTTAGAGAAGAATTGCCATTTTTTGCCTCTTAAACAGAAGCTAGGGCAGCTCAAGCGCCACTGCAATGACATGGGGGAGCTGATGGCGGCTCTAATTAAATATGCCGACTCTGATAGTACCAAGGACCCCTAGTCTGATGATGAAAAGCCGGGAAAGGGAAAGAAGAGTGGTAACACCAAGGGTCAGCATCTTAACCCGGTGAGCCAGGGGGGCAATGGTAAGTGCAAGGTCGATAGTAATTCAGATTTTGTGGCCAATACCAATACACATAATAATGTTCAGCGTCGTAAGGGGGTTAGGTCTCAATCTTGAGCAGATGCTGAATCAGCCCTGCCCAAAGCATGGTTCACGGGAAAGACCGTCCAGTCACCTTTGGAAGGACTGCTACATTATGAAGGAGTTCAAAAATTCTGATTTATTCCAGAACAATCATGGGGCAGGCGGCGGCCCAGGTTCCGGTGGTGGCGGTTCTCATGGCCCGGGTTACCGTGGTGGCGGTTCTAATTCCGGTTTCCAGGGTCACCTAAGCAATCAAGGCAATCAGGGTGGTTATCATCAATAGTCCGGTCAGGGGAATCAACAATAGTAATCCGGGTATCAAAGTAACCCGAAGCACTTGAATAGTGGGTAGTACCACGTCTTCACCATGAGTTTATGTAAGCGAGACCAGAAGTTCCGTAAAAGAGCTGTGAACGCCGTTGAGCCGGCGGTTTCCCGTTACCTGCCATGGTCCGAGCAGCCAATTGTGTGGAGTCGTGAGGATCACCCGCCCCAGGTTGATAATCCGGGTCAATTGGCTTTGGTGGTGGCACCTCAGGTTGGAGGGTACAAGTTCACCAAAGTACTCATGGATGGAGGCAACAGTATTAATATCCTTTATTATGATACTTCCCGTCGTATGGGATTAACTGACAAAAATCTTAAGCCGTCTAATACTGTTTTCCATGGAGTGGTGCCCGGTAAGTCGGCCTATCCGGTGGGCAAGGTCGCTTTGGAAGTGGCCTTTGGAGATGACCATGACTCCCGGACTGAGACACTAACCTTTGAAGTGGTCAAGATTCAGAGTCCGTATCACGCTCTGTTTTGACGGCCGGCTTATGCCAAGTTCATGGCACAGCCTTGTTATGTTTATCTGCAGCTCAAAATGCCGGGTCACAAAGGGACTATCACAGTACATGGAAGCCAGAAGATAGCTTTGGAGTGTGAAGAAAGGTGACACTGCGTATGCTGAGTCCGTCTGTGCAACAGAGGAATTGAAGTTCTATAAAGATAATGTTGACCCGGCAGATATGACATCTTTGAAGAAGCCAACTACGGAGCATGACCCGATCCTGAAGTTTAAGTCGGCGGATGACACTAAGCTAGTTGATATCATTCCTGGCAATTCGTCCAAGCAGTTCAGCATCAGTGCTAATCTGGATCCGAAATAGGAAGGCACGCTCATCGAGTTCATCCGTGAGAACCGGGACATCTTTGCATGGAAACCTTCTGACATGCCAGGTGTACCAAGGGAACTCGCTGCACACACTCTTAATATTGATCCGAAGTTTAAGCGGGTCAAGCAATTCCTTCGTCGTTTTAATGAAGAGAGGCGTAAGGCCATTGGTGAAGAAGTGGCCCGGCTCTTGGCGGCTGGGTTCATTGTTGAAGTTTTTCATCCTGAGTGGTCGGCTAACCCGATGCTGGTGCTTAAGAAGAACGGCACTTGGCGTATGTGTGTGGATTACACGGACTTAAATAAGGCTTGTCCGGCTGATCCTTTTGCTCCCCCTCGTATTGATCAAATTATTGATGCTATGGCGGGTTGTGAGCGTTTGAGCTTTTTGGATGCTTATTCTGGTTATCATCAGATCAAAATGGCAGTTAAGGACCAGGAGAAGACAACGTTCATTACTCCGTTTGGAGCCTTCTGCTATGTGTCCATGCCCTTTGGGCTCAAGAGCGCCCAGGCGACTTACCAACGGTGTGTGCAAAATTGCCTTCATAATCAAGTCAGGCGTAATGTTCATGCTTATGTGGATGACATTGTGGTGAAATCCAGAAAGAAGGAGACCCTAATTGATGATTTGAAGGAGACCTTTGACAATCTCCGGGTTTATAAGATGATGCTTAACCCGGCCAAGTGTGTCTTTGGTGTACCGGTTGGTAAGCTTTCGGGTTTTCTGGTTTCTGAACGAGGTATTGAAGCTAACCCGGAGAAGATAAAAGCCATCACCTCTCTGGCTAAGCCGGCATGTATTAATGATGTTCAACATTTGGTGTGTCGTATTGCAGCCTTAAGCCGGTTCATAAGCCGGTTGGGTGAGAAGGCTATCCCTCTTTACCAGATGAACAAGAAGACATATCACTTTGTTTGGAGTGATGCTGCTAATCAAGCGTTTGAAGATTTGAAGAGAAAGTTGGCTGAGCCGCCCGTTCTCGCTGCTCCCATTGACAAAGAGCCTTTGTTGTTGTATGTGGCTGCCAATAGCCGAGCTGTCAGTGTAGCCGTTGTGGTGGAAAGGAAGGAGACAGGCAAGGAATATCCGGTTCAACGGCCGGTTTACTAAGTGAGGTACTTATTGAGTCCAAGCAGAGGTATCCGCATTGGCAGAAGCTCGTGTATGGGGTTTTTATGGCTAGCCGGAAGCTTAAGCGGTATTTTCTGGGTCATCCTAACACTGTGGTTAGTTCTGCCCCTTTAGGGGATATCATTCAAAATAGAGAAGCCACAGGTCGGGTAGCCAAATGGGCCATTGAGCTTGGGCCTCATGGTTTGAAGTATGTGCCTTGTACAGCCATCAAATCTCAAGCACTTGTGGATTTCATCAATGATTGGACAGAATTGCAGATGCCCGAGGAGAAGCCGGATAACACATATTGGACTATTCATTTTGATGGGTCCAGGCAGTTGGAAGGCTCGGGGGCTGGAGTTGTATTAACTTCCCCACGAGGTGATAAATTTTCTTATGTTCTCCGGCTGATGTTCCCTTGTACTAACAATGCAGCTGAGTATGCGGCCTTGCTCCATGGTCTTTGGATGGCTAAGGAGATGAGCTTAAGCCGGGTGAGGTGCTTCGGCGACTCAGATCTGCTGGCCCAACAAGTTTCTGGCACTTGGGATTCTAAGGATCCACTCATGGCGGCTTATCGTCGAGAGGTTGATGCTATTGTGGGTAACTTTAAGGGTTACCAAGTTGAATATGTTGATCGCAGGAAAAACAAGGTGGCTGATGCTTTAAGCCGGTTATGGTCTCAGCGTAAGCCGGTGCCACCTAACACTTTCCTGGATATTCTGCATAGCCCTTCTGTCAAATTGCCTACAGAGGAAGATCTGGCTATTCCTGACCCGGAAGCACAATTGATGGTAGCTCTTCATGCGATTCCTGATTGGACAATTCCATATTTGTCTTATATGACCCGGGGCGAGTTACCTGAGGATGAAACTTTGGCCAGGCAGATAACCCGGCGGTCCAAGTCAATGACTATTGTTCATGGAGAGTTGCATCATCGCAGTGTCACAGGGGCATTTCAACGTTGTGTTTCTCCTGAGGAAGGATGTGAGATTCTACGAGAAATTCATGAAGGAGATTGTGGTCATCATGCCGGTTCTAAATCTCTCGTGGCCAAGGCTTTCCGTCATGGGTTTTATTGGCTGACGGCTCACGCTGATGCCGAGGATCTAGTCAGTAAATGTGATGGTTGTCAGAAGTTTTCACGACGAGCTCATGTACCGGCTCAAGAATTGCGCATGATTCCTATTGCTTGGCCATTTGCAGTCTTGGGGCTTGATATGGTTGGGCCTTTTAAAAGGTCCAAGGACAAAAAGACCCACCTTTTGGTGGCGGTTGACAAATTCACAAGGTGGTTCGAAGCAGAACCGGTCAGTAAGTGTGACGCGGCAACGGCGGTTCAATTCATCAAAAAGGTGATTTTCCGCTTTGGTTTTCCCCACAGCATGCACTAACCTGTCCAAGGGTGCTATGAAAGAGTTTTGTCAACGTGAGCATATTCGACTTGATGTATCGTCCGTGGCTCATCCCCAATCCAATGGTCAAGCTGAGAGAGCCAATCAAGAAATTTTGAGAGGCATCAAGCCCCGGCTTATGGTTCCTCTACAGAGGACGCCAGGTTGTTGGGTGGAGGAGTTACCTTCCGTGTTATGGAGTATCAATACTACCCCCAACAGATCTACAGGTTACACGCCCTTCTTTATGGTTTACGGAGCAGAGGCGGTTCTCCCTAGTGACATCCGTCATGACTCGCCCCGTGTGGCGGCTTATGTTGAAGCCGACAATGAAAAAGCATGTCGGGATGCACTTGACCTGCTAGATGAGGAGCGTGACATCGCGGCGGCTCGTTAGGTGATTTACCAGCAAAATCTGTGCCATTATCACAGCCGCCGGGTTAAAACCAGAACTTTTCAAGAAGGTGACCTAGTGCTCCGGCTTATTCAGGATCAGACTGATATGCATAAACTATCCCCACCTTGGGAAGGGCCTTTTGTGGTCAGCAAGAATCTGAATAATGGATCATACTACCTCATTGATTGTAACGCCCCGAGACCGACGCTCCAGATGCGTTCCTTGTTTTGCGTGTCATCTCTGTTATTTATTTGTTTGTTGCTTTCATCATCGCATCATTCGCATTGCATCGGCACTATGTTGCCATCATTGTTATCAACTTGCATCCGCTCGTAGTTGCCGTGTCCCCCCTTGCTTTCGTTGACCGTTCCAAGACCAACTTTGTTATTCGTTTGCCCTCTTGCCTAACCCGGAGTCTCTCTGTACAGTGCACAGACCCCCTTGTGTGCGTGTCTGAAACTTCCCCGAACCCGAACCCGAACCCGACTATTGTGACCGATGGGTCCGGATCATCCCCAAACATCTATAAAACATCTCCGTTTTCTTAGTTGGACTTACCTAGCCATATTTTTTCGTCCGCCCGATCCCGATCCGATGATCCAAAAACTCTCTCCTTTCTATATATAAAGACCACCTACATTCTAAATCAGTGCAAACCCTAGCCCTGTCCCATCCATCCATCTAATCCTCCCCGCCGCCGCCACCCACTCTGCCTGGTACCTCGGAGTTTGTCCCATCGCCGCTGATCCCCTCCTTCATCGGGATCCCCATCCCACCAACCACCACAGCCCGACCTTCCTCCTCGTTTTCCCCATCACACCAATCCGTCCCAGCCATCCCGATCCCCACGAAGATCCTCTTCGCCACCGCCCGCAGCCTGCCCTCCTCTGCTCGTTCTTCCCCGAGCATCTCCTCCTCGTTGGTGCTTCCCCGCGCAGCAAGCAGGAGATGCAACCCCTGCATCCTCCCGTGCTTCCCGCGCGCCGCCGCGAGCAGCACCAGCGCCTGCATCCCCGTCGGCCTTCGGCCCTGCAGCTGCCTTCGTTCGCGAGCACCCGAGGCCCCGTCCTCCCGAGCACACCTGCGGGTGCACGTCCGAACCCCGCCGTCCTCGTCTTCTCGTGCGGTCAGCCGCCTCGCCAGTGACCTCCAGGACCACCGCCGCGCCCTGCTTCTTCCTCCTCCATGAGGAGATGCCCCTCGCCTTGAGCTCCAGCAAGGCCGCCTTCTGCAGTTCGTCGTCGCCGGGGTTCCCCACCACCAGCAGGTCGCCGCACCTCTTTTTCGTCCCCTCCTTCCTATCTCTCTCTCTCACCGGACTCCCTCTGTCCCCTCTGTAACAGAGCCGTCGCCTGAGAGGCTCCTCGTCCGCCGTGCCCAAGCTCCTCCGTCCGCGCTGCCGTTTGCCCGGATCCGGCGCCAGCTGACCGGATCAACCCGTCTTCGTGTTCCTGGCGCTGCCGGAGCCCCAAGTTCCAGCGTCGCCGCCCTGCATCAAGCCCCTGCGCCTGCGCCGCCCACCAATCCCCTGCTTCACCCGCTGCCGCCTACTTCGTTTTGGTCAAGCAGAGTGCTGGCCCGCGCTGTTGACGAGTCGCCCTGCTGCGTGGGCTGCCTTATCCACAGCGCCAAGGCCCAGCCTCCCTTCGGCCCATCCGCGCGAACCCAGCTCTGCCAGCCCACTGTGAGCAGCCGCCGCCCCCCTATGCTATTGGGCCATTCAGTTTCGGCCTGTGTCTTGTTTTTTTTCAGATATGCGATTTAGCTATTTATTCCAGGAATTACAGTTTTACAGAAAAACCCCTCATGTTCATGCATATAATAACTCATCAACCGTGCATCGGATTAAAATGTTTTAAATATGTAAAATGTTTAGAATTCCGTCTAGTTTCACAATATGCTGCTCTCATCCATGTTTAAGATGTTTAAGTTGCTGTTTACATTTATTTGCATATTTGCCATGTTAAAATGATTTATTTCATAACTAAATAACGGTAGCTCGGATTTTAATAAACTTTATATGTAAATGGGATAGAAAAATTCCTAGTTTAACATGGTGCACTTTATTTTGCTGTTTAAAAACTTCAAAATATGGTTTAGGGCAGAACAGTAGCTAATTCAAAATATGGACATGAGGATTTTCCGGAATTGTTGTTTATTGTTTCCGGCCTCATTTAACTTGCTTAAATAGTTAGTTTACTTATGCTTCACCTCTTGCCATGTTAATCAACATTTAACTTTGTTGGGTACATAACCGAGAGAGAACTAAATAATTGATGTGGTGTTTTGTCAATATGCAACTCGTTGCATATTGAGCTCCACTTAATTTGTAGTGTTGTTTGTTGCACTTTGCCATGCCATGCCTCCTTAAACCGGACATGCATCATACTTGATTGTGCATCATGCCATGTTTATGTGATGATTGTTTACCATGTTGTTTGCTTCTTTCCGGGTTGCTTCTCTCGTTAGCTTCGGTTTCATTCCGGAGTTGTGAGGGTTCGTTCGACTTCGTCCGTTTGTCTTCTTCATGGATTCGTTCTTCTTCCTTGCGGGATCTCAGGCAAGATGACCATACCCTCGAAATCACTTCTATCTTTGCTTGCTAGTTGCTCGCTCTATCGCTATGCTTGCGCTACCTACCACTTGTTTATCATGCCTCCCTTATTGCCATGTCAAGCCTCTAGCCATCCTTTCCTAGCAAACCGTTGTCTGGCTATGTTACCGCTTTTGCTCAGCCCCTCTTATAGCATTGCTAGTTGCAGGTGAAGTTGAAGTTTGTTCCATGTTGGAACATGGATATGTTGGGATATCACAATATCTCTTATTTAATTAATGCATCTATTACTTGGTAAAGGGTGGAAGGCTCGGCCTTATGCCTGGTGTTTTGTTCCACTCTTGCCGCCCTAGTTTCCGTCATACCGGTGTTATGTTCCTTGATTTTTGCGTTCCTTACGCGGTTGGGTGATTTATGGACCCCCTTGACAGTTCGCTTTGAATAAAACTCCTCCAGCAAGGCCCAACCTTGGTTTTTACCATTTTCTTACCTAAGCCTTTTTCCCTTGGGTTCTGCAGACTCAAGGGTCATCTTTATTTACCCCCGGGGGCCAGTGCTCCTTCGAGTGCTGGTCCAAACCGAGCGATGTCCGACGCCCCTGGGCAACCAGGGTCTATGCCAACCCGACGTCTGGCTCATCCGGTGTGCCCTGAGAACGAGATATGTGCAGCTCCTATCGGGATTTTTCGGCACATGAGGCGGCTTTGCTGGTCTTGTTTTACCATTGTCGAAATGTCTTGTAAACCGGGATTCCGAGACTGATCGGGTCTTCCCAGGAGAAGGTTTATCCTTCGTTGACCGTGAGAGCTTATAATGTTCTAAGTTGGGACACCCCTGCAGGGTATTATCTTTCGAAAGTCGTGCCCGCGGTTATGTGGCAGATGGGAATTTGTTAATATCCGGTTGTAGAGAACTTGACACTCGACTTAATTAAAACGCATCAACCGCGTGTGTAGCCATGATGGGCTCTTTTCGGCGGAGTCCGAGAAGTGAACACGGCTTTTGGGTTATGTTTGACGTAAGTAGGAGTTCAGGATCACTTCTTGATCATTACTAGTTGACGACCATTCCGTTGCTCCTCTTCTCGCTCTTATTTGCGTATGTTAGTCACCATATATGCTTAGTGCTTGCTGCAGCTCCACCTCACTACCTTTTCCTTCCTATAAGCTTAAATAGTCTTGATCTCGCGGGTGTGAGATTGCTGAGTCCTCGTGGCTCATAGATTCTACCAAAACAGTTGTAGGTGCCGAGGATACCGGTGCAGGTGACGCAACCGAGCTCAAGTGGGAGCTCAATGAAGCTCTTGTTCGTTGTGTTGTTTCGTTTCCTGTTGATCAGTAGTGGAGCCCAGTTGGGACGATCGGGGATCTAGCAGTTGGGTTATCTTCTTTTCTTTTGGCTTTGACCGTAGTCGGTCTATGTGTGTATCTTGTATGATGTATGAATTTATTTATGTATTGTGTGAAGTGGCGATTGTAAGCCAACTCTTTATCCCATTCTTGTTCATTACATGGGATTGTGTGAAGATGACCCTTCTTGCGACAAAACCACAATGCGGTTATGCCTCTAAGTCGTGCCTCGACACGTGGGAGATATAGCCGCATCGTGGGTGTTACAAGTTGGTAATCAGAGCCATCCCCAACTTAGGAGCCCCCTGCTTGATCGAATCGCTGACGTTGTTGAGTCTAGAAACAAAAATGTTTTGAGTCTTAGGATTATATATATCGGAGAGTAGGATTCTTTTTACTCCTCAGTCCCTTCGTCGCTCTGGTGAGGTCTCCTGACGTTGAAGTTTTGACTTTTCTCTCCTCAAATTTCACAAAAAAAAAATTTAGGATCACGCGGGTATCTTGGAATCGTTTCGATGGTTTTGTGACGAGAACATTGCTCTTGGTGCCTCCTGACATTTAGGGGTTGTGGCAGTGTCCCGGGGAGTTGAGCTCCGAGGTGTTGTCGTCACAATTTTATCGTTGCAGTTCTAGAATACCTGAGTTTCGCCGACATCGAAAATCTCTTTTATGCAGTTGTTGGTGAGATCACCTCGACGCCACCCAGTACTGGGGCGGGAGTTCGGGAGTATTGCCATAACTCGTATAACGGATGCTTTTCAAAGGTTGAGGTACACGATTTCCGAAGGTTTCTTGGTTATGTGTTGACGGATGGATACAGCTGGATCTAGGGATTGTTAGTTTGGGTGATATATTTTGTGTCCCCTGTATCCCCAACACCTAATTGCATAACCAGAAAGTTTCGGGAGTTTATAAGTGGGAATTCAAGTAGCTCCTAGGATATCTTTCCGATAGATGCATGATATGAGATTGGGATTCGACGTCTAGTGGTCCTCCTTTCCACGGTTGGTTTTACAGTGGTCTCGTAGTGTCTTAAAGAGTCCTTGGCTATGCCGACTCGGGGACGCTTCGTATGTCATGTGCACTGCCTTGTACATGATGGTGTTGTATGATCGAGCCTGTGTGGGCCCCACCACGAGAACTTCGGACGAAATCTCTATCATATGTTTGTTCCGGCTTATTTCCTAAGCCAATCCTTTGTATTGTTTTATTTGTGGTATTTCAGTTGCTTCGAAGTCAAATGTTGAATCCATACCTTTCCTAAACGGTGTTCTCATATTGCTATGTGAATACTAATCCTTCTTGAACATCGAGGTCATCATGTTAATTCTTTTCCAACCTGCGTGCTTCTCTTCAAGTGGATCCGATCATTTCAACATTCACGAGATCAATTCTAAGTTTTCTCAACGGTGTTTGTTTCATCCGTCCCAAGTTGCCTTTGTTTTTCCCGCCCTCCCACCCTTTTCTTCAAGGACTCAGATTTCTTAACCGACTATCCATTTTATTGAGTGAAGTTTCTTCATTCTTTTCCTTTAATGTTTTTTATCTGGTGATTTCTCATGAAGACGCTAAGGAAGCTTCAACTTTATCATTGTTCCATTCTAATTTTCTTCTCCGGTGGATTTAATTCAAGCTTACAGTGTTGATCATATTCCTTTCCTCGTTTCAAATGTTTTCCCATGCCGGTGCACCTCTCAATCATTCACCTCTCACTATTTTCATTGGTTCCGGAGTGTACAAGATATCTCAGAAGATTCACATTTCCATTCCCAATCCGTTCAACCTATCTCAAGGTTGTTATCTCTTTTGAGCCATTTAATTCAACCGACGAAATCTTTCTTTTAATTGTTCAACGGTGTTTCTCTTGAGTGGGCCCTAACCCACAGGTCTTTTCCCAGGATCTTACCTGACTCTTCTAATTTTCCCGGAGCTTCAAAAATTCTTTTCAAAGTTTGATGTAAGAATGGATTGTCATCAGTCATATGTCTTTCTCCAAGATCTTTCAAGTTCTTTTCATCGTTGGTTCAACCTTTCTAATTTTCATCCCGGAGTATCTCAACAATTCATGGTGGTGTTTCTTGTCATCATTCTCAACATTTGAAGACCGAAGAAGAGTTTTTCCTCCAAATCTTATCCGTTCTCTCAAGGTTCATGGTTCTATCTTCATGCCATCCTCTCATAATTGTTTTCGATTGTGAGAATTCCTTTCACCCATCCGGGGCAATTCATGAGTCTTTTCAGTTTGATTCTCCGAAGGCCATCATTTCAGAAGAATTATTCATTCTCAGCTTTCAGCTCTCGTTCTCGAATTCTTCCGGTGCGTCGTTCAAATATCCTCTAATCAGTTCACGATCTCTTCGTTCTCATGTATCTAAATCCCCTCAAGTATCTTCTTTCGTTTTCTAATTCTTCCCGGTGAATTGCGCCTTTGCTACTTTCATTTCAAATTCTTACGGTGGTCCGTTCAAGAGTTCTCTTCCTTCGCTATCATATAAATTTATTCGTTGTTTCAATCCTACCGGTGGTTCGTTGAAGACCTTCTCAAGTTTGCGCTATATCTCTCTTAATCCTTTCTACGAGAATAAGTAGTATGTCAAATCCGTTGCTTGTCATCAATCTAAATTGGTGAAGGATGAGCATAATGTAATTCTTATTCTTGTTTCATCCAAGTGATCTAGTTTCTTCTTTCCAGAGGTTCATCAAATTCTTGATTTCATTTGTTCATCTTTCTTTCCGGAGCTCCAAGTTATTTCAATTATATCATTTCAAAGCTTCATGTAATCATTGCAAGGCTTCTCCTGGAGTTCTTTTCAATTTTCCCTTTCGTTTGATCATTCTTTTATTATCGGGAGTTCTCACAAAGGCTCTACATGGTGGTTCATCAAGGATCCCTTTTCATTCTTCAATTGTTCGTCAAGATTTCTCACGGGGTTAAGATCCGCCAAGATATACTCTAAAATAAACATGGTGTTCAACACATGTTTTGTTTTGTGGAGTCCAAGCATTCTTCATCTTGCATTCTAAAGTGCAATTCGTTCTACCTTATCATTTGAGGTGGTGTTATGTCATTCTTGACAATTTGAGTTCGCGTTTCATGATTCACATGTTGTCAAGAATGAGATATTTTAAATCCACCAATCTCTTCGTTGGATTTATCTTGTGTCATGTTTCACCTAAAGCCTTCCCTAAGGAATGTTGCTATTATGGTGCTTATCAATGATCCAAGTTTTCTCATATCCTCTTGGTGAAAGAAGTTTTTCATCTCGTTGGTGTTATCAATTGTATTAGTTGTTTCTGTAGTGGCAGAATTTCGCCTCTATCTTGAGAAGTTTTCCATAAGCCCACTACAAGCTTGTTCGTTTCGTTGTTGGTTTTCCAACTACTCCGTTTTTACCTCCATGGAAGGGTGTTTTCCAAGCGCATTGGTGGTAGAAGTTGGCATTTTCATCTCCATTCTTTTATTCCAATGTTCTATCTTCTTTCATTTCTACCGAAGGCATTGTGATATTGCTCTCTTCGACCCATCTTCTTGTTTTGTCAAGATCATCTTCTTTTCTTACTAATCCATTTAACCGAAGTGTTGTGTCTATCATTCCTCTTTTAACCGGAGTCTCATCCAAGTGCTTTCATTTTGCCAAGTTCATATTCTATCTCTTCCATTTTCCAACCGGAGCGTTATCGTAATGGATCCTTATCGTTCCTTGTACATCTCGTTTCAACCGGAGTGCTTGCATGTACTTCTCGTCCATTGTTCTCGTCATTCATAGCTTTGCAAACTCCAAAGTTCACATGGTGTTCCTTGTTTCTCTTTTCTACCGGAGTCTTCTCAATTTTGTTCAACTCTGTCGTATTCTTCTTTCAAGTTTTCAACCTCTCAAGGTTCTTTGGTTTCACTCGTTTGTCAAAGAAGCAACTTTGTTTTACCTCTTCCCTTTTCGTTTTCTCTCCGGTGCAATCCTAGATCTCGGGACGAGATCCTCTTGTAGTGGTGGAGTGTTGTAACGCCCCCAGACCGACGCTCCAGATGCGTTCCTTGTTTTGTGTGTCAGCTCTGTTATTTATTTGTTTCTTGCTTTCATCATCGCATCATTCGCGTTGCATCGACACTCTGTTGCCGTCGTTGTTTTCAACTTGCATCCGCTCGTAGTTGCCGTGTCCCCCCCTTGCTTTCGTTGACCGTTCCGAGACCAACTTTGTTATTCGTTTGCCCTCTTTCCTAAACCGGAGTCTCTCTGTACAGTGCACAGACCCCCTTGTGTGCGTGTCTGAAACTTCCCCGAACCCGAACCGGACTATTGTGACCGATGGGTCCGGATCATTCCCAAACATCTATAAAACATCTCCGTTTTCTTAGTTGGACTTCCCTAGCCATATTTTTTCGTCCGCCCGATCCTGATCCGATGATCCAAAAACTCTCTCCTTTCTATATATAAAGACCACCTACATTCTAAATCAATGCAAACCCTAGCCCTGTCCCATCCATCCATCTAATCCTCCCCGCCGCCGCCACCCACTCTGCCTGGTACCTCGGAGTTTGTCCCATCGCCGCTGATCCCCTCCTTCATCGGGATCCCCATCCCACCAACCACCACAGCCCGAGCTTCCTCCACGTTTTGCCCATCACACCAATCCGTCCCAGCCATCCCGATCCCCACGAAGATCCTCTTCGCCACCGCCCGCAGCCTGCCCTCCTCTGCTCGTTCTTCCCCGAGCATCTCCTCCTCGTTGGTGCTTCCCCGCGCAGCAAGCAGGAGCTGCAACCCCTGCATCCTCTCGTGCTTCCCGCGCGCCGCCGCGAGCAGCACCAGCGCCTGCATCCCCGTCGACCTTCGGCCCTGCAGCTGCCTTCGTCTGCGAGCACCCGAGGCCCCGTCCTCCCGAGCACACCTGCGGGTGCAGGTCCGAACCCCGCCGTCCTCGTCTTCTCGCGCGGTCAACCGCCTCGACAGCGACCTCCAGGACCACCGCCGCCCCCTGCTTCTTCCTCCTCCTCGAGGAGATGCCCCTCGCCTTGAGCTCCAGCAAGGCCGCCTTCTGCAGTTCGTCGTCGCCGGGGTTCCCCACCACCAGCAGGTTGTCGCACCTCTTTTCCGTCCCCTCCTTCCTATCTCTCTCTCACCGGACTCCCTCTGTCCCCTCCGTAACAGAGCCGTCGCCTGAGAGGCTCCTCGTCTGCCGCGCCGAAGCTCCTCCGTCCGCGCTGCCGTTTGCCCGGATCCGGCGCCAGCTAACCGGATCAACCCGTCTTCGTGTTCCCGGCGCTGCCGGAGCCCCAAGTTCCAGCGTCGCCGTCCTGCATCAAGCCCCTGCGCCGCCCGCCAAGTCCCCTGCTTCACCCGCTGCCGCCTGCTTCATTTTGGTCAAGCAGAGCGCTCGCCCGCGCCGTTGACGAGTCGCCCTGCTGCGTGGGCTGCCTTATCCACAGCGCCAAGGCCCAGCCTCCCCTCGGCCCATCCGCGCGAACCCAGCTCTGCCAGCCCACTGTGAGTAGCCGCCCCCCCTGTGCTGTTGGGCCATTCAGTTTCGGCCCGTGTCTTGTTTTTTTCCAGATCTGCGATTTAGCTATTTATTCCAGGAATTACAGTTTTACAGAAAAACCCCTCATGTTCATGCATATAATAACTCATCAACCGTGCATCGGATTAAAATGTTTTAAATATGTAAAATGTTTAGAATTCTGTCTAGTTTCACAATATGCTGCTCTCATCCATGTTTAAGATGTTTAAGTTGCTGTTTACATTTATTTGCATATTTGCCATGTTAAAATGATTTATTTCATAACTAAATAACGGTAGCTCGGATTTTAATAAACTTTATATGTAAATGGGATAGAAAAATGCCTAGTTTAACATGGTGCACTTTATTTGGCTGTTTAAAAACTTTAAAATATGGTTTAGGGCAGAACAGTAGCTAATTCAAAATATGGACATGAGGATTTTCCGGAATTGTTGTTTATTGTTTCCGGCCTCATTTAACTTGCTTAAATAGTTAGTTTACTTATGCATCACCTCTTGCCATGTTAATCAACATTTAACTTTGTTGGGTACATAACCGAGAGAGAACTAAATAATTGATGTGGTGTTTCGTCAATATGCAACTCGTTGCATATTGAGCTCCACTTAATTTGTAGTGTTGTTTGTTGCACTTTGCCATGCCATGCCTCCTTAAACCGGACATGCATCATACTTGATTGTGCATCATGCCATATTTATGTGATGATTGTTTACCATGTTGTTTGCTTCTTTCCGGGTTGCTTCTCTCGTTAGCTTCGGTTTCATTCCGGAGTTGTGAGGGTTCGTTCGACTTCGTCCGTTTGTCTTCTTCATGGATTCGTTCTTCTTCCTTGCGGGATCTCAGGCAAGATGACCATACCCTCGAAATCACTTCTATCTTTGCTTGCTAGTTGCTCGCTCTATCGCTATGCTTGCGCTACCTACCACTTGTTTATCATGCCTCCCTTATTGCCATGTCAAGCCTCTAGCCATCCTTTCCTAGCAAACCGTTGTTTGGCTATGTTACCGCTTTTGCTCAGCCCCTCTTATAGCGTTGCTAGTTGCAGGTGAAGTTGAAGTTTGTTCCATGTTGGAACATGGATATGTTGGGATATCACAATATCTCTTATTTAATTAATGCATCTATTACTTGGTAAAGGGTGGAAGGCTCGGCCTTATGCCTGGTGTTTTGTTCCACTCTTGCCACCCTAGTTTCCTTCATACCGGTGTTATGTTCCTTGATTTTTGCGTTCCTTACGCGGTTGGGTGATTTATGGGACCCCCTTGACAGATCGCTTTGAATAAAACTCCTCCAGCAAGGCCCAACATTGGTTTTTACCATTTGCCTACCTAAGCCTTTTTCCCTTGGGTTCTGCAGACTCAAGGGTCATCTTTATTTACCCCTTGGGCCAGTGCTCCTTTGAGTGCTGGTCCAAACCGAGCGATGTCCGGCGCCCCCTGGGCAACCAGGGTCTATGCCAACCCGACGTCTGGCTCATCCGGTGTGCCCTGAGAATGAGATATGTGCAGCTCCTATCGGGATTTGTCGGCACATCGGGCGGCTTTGCTGGTCTTGTTTTACCATTGTCGAAATGTCTTGTAAACCGGGATTCCGAGACTGATCGGGTCTTCCCAGGGAAAGGTTTATCCTTCGTTGACCGTGAGAGCTTATAATGGGCTAAGTTGGGACACCCCTGCAGGGTATTATCATTCGAAAGCCGTGCCCGCGGTTATGTGGCAGATGGGAATTTGTTAATATCCGG
Organism: Triticum aestivum; assembly: GCF_018294505.1. NCBI lineage: Eukaryota > Viridiplantae > Streptophyta > Magnoliopsida > Poales > Poaceae > Triticum > Triticum aestivum. The sequence goes on along the minus strand of NC_057802.1, from coordinate 175,129,461 downwards.
TTGTAGAGAACTTGACACTCGACTTAATTAAAACGCATCAACCGCGTGTGTACCCGTGATGGTCTCTTTTCGGCGGAGTCCGTTAAGTGAACACGGCTTTTGGGTTATGTTTGACGTAAGTAGGAGTTCAGGATCACTTCTTGATCATTACTAGTTGACGACCATTCCGTTGCTCCTCTTCTCGCTCTTATTTGCATATGTTAGTCACCATATATGCTTAGTGCTTGCTGCAGCTCCACCTCACTACCTTTTCCTTCCTATAAGCTTAAATAGTCTTGATCTCGCGGGTGTGAGATTGCTGAGTCCTCGTGGCTCACAGATTCTACCAAAACAGTTGCAGGTGCCGAGGATACCAGTGCAGGTGACGCAACCGAGCTCAAGTGGGAGCTCGATGAAGCTCTTGTTCGTTGTGTTGTTTCGTTTCCTGCTGATCAGTAGTGGAGCCCAGTTGGGACGATCGGGAATCTAGCAGTTGGGTTATCTTCTTTTCTTTTGGCTTTGACCGTAGTCGGTCTATGTGTGTATCTTGTATGATGTATGAATTTATTTATGTATTGTGTGAAGTGGCGATTGTAAGCCAACTCTTTATCCCATTCTTGTTCATTACATGGGATTGTGTGAAGATGACCCTTCTTGCGGCAAAACCACAATGCGGTTATGCCTCTAAGTCGTGCCTCGACACGTGGGAGACATAGCCGCATCGTGGGTGTTACATCGATGTTCGAGACCACAAGCACTCACGCACGTCGGAGGAGGAGACCCGTCGGCCGTGGAATATTGCTCATCTTCGGCCTTACTACACTTGAGCCACCGGCACTTACAATGTACATATCTTGACAATGTATATATTATGATGATTATAAGAAAGCCAGCATCCCTGATAATGCAGGGCCTCTGTCGTTTCGTCTCCAAGAGTAACAAGTCTTTTTCATTCTAATGGTCACTTGGGGGCTTCCTGCTCATTGAGCATAGCTGTGAATATCCCTCTTGATCGGCTCAATGCCAAACTTCCAATGGTCACTTGGGGGCTTCCTGCTCATTGAGCATAGCTGTGAATATCCCTCTTGATCGGCGCAATGCCACACCTCTAATGGTCACTTGGGGGCTTCCTGCTCATCGAGCACAGCTGTGAATATCCCTCTTGATCGGCGCAACGCCACAAAGCATTTGGGGGCTTCCTGTTCAAACATAGGTGCATTCACCAAAGAGAACATAGCGTTACTACCCTTGTGAGCTGGGTTGGAACACCAGGTGTATTCACCAAAACCTTCCGGGTTCTCCTACTTTGTAGAATCTGCCACTCCGCCCGGGTAATCCCGGAATGACAAGCCGAACTCTTGACAAGTCAATCTTACATAGACCCTAAACTTGTCAACTCTTGACAAGTCGATCTTACATAGACCCTAAACTTGTCAAAGTTAAAATGGCGGTCATGTGAGGCCGGATTCACAACGTGTAAAAGGTTAACTCAGTGGCTTGGCGGCCTATGAAAGCCTTGTTTTCTCGCTTGGATTCGTTTTTTGACCATTTTTTGGGTTCATCTTGGTATCATATTGACATATGATTAAAATGATTCAGGCCATGTAGCCTCAATTCTTACAACTCATATTTGAGTATCTTCGTGGTTTATGATAACCCGGCCTGGCTTTGGACGATAAGTCGCCAGTATATGATGATATTATATACTCGGAAGTATTGTCTTCTTAGTTTTGGGTTATCACCCTTACTGCATCGGTATGGTAAGTTGGCAGTTTAATCACATATCACAGGTATGATATTTTTGATTATATCTAAATTATGATTGAACCGACTCTGGTTATGCACTATTTTAGTCACCAGTGGTTTTATATGGGTTATTATGACCTGTCCTGCGTTAAACCGCCAGGGCAATTGTGATTTACTTGTGTGCAGGGTAATGATTAATCTCATCTGCATAAGTCTCCGTTATCATAAGCATAAATGGTAGCTTTTCAAATGGCTGGTCAAACAATGTTCCGCCAGTGTTCCGCAAAACAAAAACGTGCACGATGGCACGACAGATCAAAGTTTCACTAGCCTATTACATGACTCAGTGAGCCAATAAAGATCAAGTGTTTTCAAAGGATCAAATATATAAACCGCCCGGCAGATCACTCTTCTTGGCCTTGATGACTTGAGGCTTCTGGATCATCCTTCTCCGGTTCTTTGTCCTCCTCCGCTGTCTGGAAATTTGGTGATGACCAATCAATGCCACACAAGGCTTGAAATTCAGCTTCATCACCTATAAGTTCGAACGGTTCAACTTCAGGGGCGAAAGTATGCTTACGGATTGGGGGGATTAGATCCATCACTTTATAAGCCGGCGTGTGCATCTTCTGATTCTCCATGCTATAAGCCGGCCGGTATTTTGAAAGATCCATTTCATTTGCAATCAGGCTGGCCAGGGGACGTATCTCCTTTACGAAGGCAGCGAAGTCTTTCTTCTCAAAGGGAGTGCCATCTTCCTTTAAGCTTGGGTACCCAGTAGCTATCTCGGCCGGGTCTAGCTCCGTTAGCCATGCGTTGGCCCGGCTTAAAGCTGTCACAACACCGGCTCTTGTAGATGACCGCTTCATCTCGTCAATCCTAGTAGGCAGAACAGAGAGTTTTTTCAAGACATCAATCCTAGCTTGATTAGTCGGAGAAATCATGGCCAGTGCATGCTGAGCTCTAGTATATAGTTGTTCAACAAGTGTATAAATAGCCTTGAGCTTCACAAGCATGTCTTGGTTAAGATTGCTGCTCCTGGGACCTGAGTAATAATTCTGGATTGGTTAGAGGCGATTTATACCATCACGGAAGAGATTCAATTTTGATGTTAGCAAGGCGACTCACCAAAGATAGCAGAAACCATCTGGGAGACACGGTGTTTTAAACCGGTAAGCTCAGTGGTCACCTCTTGAAGAGTCGCCTCCGCTTTTGCAGCCCGCTACGTCTAAGCAGTTTTCTCTTTAGCCCAGGCATTTCTTTCAGCCTCAAAACAGGTCTTCAGCTTTTATGTTTTAGCCACGCTAAATTGGAATTTTGAATCGGCTTTCCGGGTCTCAGATTCTTGATTCTCCAGCCGGGTCTTTGCATCAGCCAATTGTGATTGAAGTTCAGTAGTGGCTTCCTGTACAATCACAGAGTTGCAAAAACATTCATATCCGGGTTACAGGTATATAAGTCCCAAGCACTTTGCAAGCAAGAGTACTTGGCACTTGGGGGCTAATGGCTGCCGAAAAATTCTTCATACAACGGCTCATGTGAATAAGTCCCAAGTACTTTGCAAGCAAGAGTACTTGGCACTTGGGGGCTAATGCATATTGCTTGCGTCTCCTTACTACTTTATGATGACCCGGTTGTGCCATAAACAATCACAGCCGGTTCATGGGGGCTACACAGGTAAGCTCTCTTTCTAAACAATGGTGAAAAGGACCGGCTCATTCATGCTGATTAAACCGGCCCTTGGGGACTACAGATGCAATATTAATTATTAAAAATCCGGTTTAACTCTAAATGTGAAAACCGGCTTTGGAAGGATTCTACCAAAGATGCTCATGGTTATTCTAAGTCTACAACATATTCAATCCTATCATACCTAGTAGACTTGGGGGCTGGCAGGATATACATAACTTATTTAAGCAGAAATTCATACCTCATATTTTTTATGCATTTGCTTCACCATATCGATTTCAAGATCGCAGCTGGTGTGTACTTGGTTGAGGTAGCCACAGAGTACTTCACTACTTCTCAATTGGGAATAGTGGTGACATCAAATCTCACTTTCCGCTTTTCAATGAACTCCTGTTTAGCGGAGTTCTTAGCCAAGATAGTTGGATTTCCCGGTTCTTTAAAACCGGTGCCAGTGATCATAACATCGTCGGTAGGTGTCTCTGACGGTTTAAGTGGGCTTGATGATTCAGTACTCAAGGGATTGAGTTTTGTCTGATCGCTGGAGAGGTCAGGAATCTCTGGTGGAACATCATGGACAGGCTCGTCGGGTTGTAGCATGGAGGTGTCAAATGCTGGAATTTGTTGTTCCGGCTCATGAACTTTGGGATCTTCAGCCGGCTTGATCACCTTTGCCTTCTTGCTAGGCTTTGCGTGTCCACTGCATGGGTCATGAGAGATCAGTATAGATATAAAAAGTATAAGGAGATTGAAAATGAAAAATTGTTATTACCCAGGAGCAGTCTTGAAAGCCGGCAACTGCGTCTGTGATGAGTCACCAGAAGAAGAGAGAGAAGCCTCCTGGTAGTTTGAATAGGAAGAATTAAGTGGCTGCCAAATGAGACCCGCTAGTGGGTAAAAAGAGTTTAAGTTTGGAAGGACCTCGTTTCGATGTTTCCGCGGAACTCGAGTATTCGGTAAGCCGGAGGATAATTCTTCACCTCAACTGGTCCGAGTCTATTGCCGTTTCTCGTGCTGCTGTTGCTTCAAAAGAAAGTGAGGATCCAAATGAGCTAAGGGGTGTGAAAAGCTTACTTTCCGGGTTAGTCACCGAATTTTCTGTCTTGGCAAAGGTGCTGAGCCGGAGGAAATAATAGTTACCTCTTCTTCAACTGCTTGGCTGGCCCCCGTGTCATCCTGATAATAATCAGTGTCAATAAGATAATTGAAAAAGGAGCCAAGGGAGTCAAGGGCTACCTCCGACTCAGAGTTGTCATTCAGTTCAAACATCTCGGAAGCACTTGATTTCTTCTTAGTTTTCTTGGCGGCTTTCTTGGAGGCTTTCTTGGCAGCCCTGGCCTTTTTGGCGGCTTCATGGTCATATTTCTTTTTCCAAAAACCAGATTTAGCCTGTGAAAATCATCAAGGTTGAGTTAATAAAATATTTGAATGATGAGGTAAAAGTAAGTGAGTTAGAGACTCACATCCGGTGGCGGGTTAAGTTTGCAGAAAGGGTTCAGACCCACTTTGCTGCAGTCTTCCGGATCTTCATTCAGAAGGGTCTTTGTCATTTCATTGATTGCCTCGTCAGTTAAACGCACGGAGCTGTGGCGCAGTGGATCCTTTATACCGCCCGTGTAAGTACACATTAAGCCGGGTCGGCGGCTCAAGGGTATGATTCGCCAAGAAACCCAGCACCGAACCAAGTCAATGCCAGTTAACCCATTTCCCAACAGAGCCTTGACCTTTGCAATGGTGGGAGCAAGCTTTGCATGTTCAGTAGTGGTAAGCTTTTCAGGAAGACGATGCTTTGGGTCAAGACGCTGGACACGATAACCCGGCAGTGGATTCTCGCCAGCCGGAGAAGTATCTTTGCAGTAAAACCATGTCTGCTCCAATCTTTGGGGTGACTCGGCAAGCAAGCATAGGGGAAGATAGCATCTCTTCTTTGTTGAATTGAGATTCCGCCAAGTTCCAAGCTGGGTCCATTCGTAAACTCGTTTTGGCGGTTCAAATAAAAATATTCCCGGAAGATTTCAACACTGGGCTCCTCTTGAAGGTATACTTCGCAGAAAACTTGAAAGTTGCAAATGTTTGACACGGAATTGGGTCCGATGTCTTGAGGATGAAGTTGAAAGAAGTGCAGAACATCTCGGAAGAATTTAGAACCGGGCGGTGAGAAGCCCCGATTCATGTGATCAGTAAAAACAATGACCTCATCATCCTTTGGATGAGGTTTTTGTTTGTCTGGATTGGGGGCGCGCCAATGCATGATATTTTATGCTGGCAGATAGCCGACTTTGACAATGTCTTTGAGCGTATTCTCAGTGAAAATGGAGGGAACCCAGTTACATGAGGTGACTGTCTTTGGTGGCATTGTGGAGAAAGAAGCCTAAAAGAAAGAAAAATTCTGGCGGTTTAAGTTGATTCAGTAAGCCGGAAGAAAAACGCTACAGTATATATTCAGAGTGGCGGCTTAAATGGGGCCTAATGACATATGGCTAGTAATAACCGGTGATGTAAGCCGCCATGACCAGATTGGTATCTATCAAGAGTGAAATGTGCTAAGTGTTGAATAAACAGGTTTTATAGACTGGAGCAGGTGATTTCGATCTAGCGCTATGTGGAAAAAGAAAATAAATTAAAGCCTAAATATTGCAGCAGTGGAGGAACTAACGCATTGGCAAGATTTCTGCATCTAAAGGGTATGTTCAGTGATTAAGGCAGAGGATAGAAACAGGTTCTGCATATTCTAAAGGCCAATTTTGGATCAAAGTAAGGATTAAAACAGAAGCGTGATGAAGAACGATGATGAACTCATAAGAACTGAAGAAACCCTAATGGAGATCTATGGTGGAGAAGATAAGGTGATTACTGGAACCCATGAGCAATGGAGAGGCGCCGCAGTTTTCTCTGGTCCCGTTCAGGTAGATGCAGCGGCCGAGGTCGAGGATGACGATGAGCTTTGCGGCGGCGGCAGTGCTCAGACGTGCAGATGCGTCGCGGAGAGAGGTGGAAGACGAGGAGGAAAGAGGGGAAAATGAAAAGAGGGTTGCCTGACCCTATTTATAAGGAGAAGGGTAACAGGTGGGCGCGAAAAACGAGGAGGCCAAAGAATGATTATCCATCTAATCGGGCGCCTCGATTTTCGGGAGGTTATTAAAAGATAAGGATCTGTTAAAGATATGCTATGTATTGTGCGAAATTAATGACAGATGACGTCATGGCGGTTTTTCGTAATTCCAGGAGATGATGTCATGGCGGGTTACAATGTCTTGCAAAAAACAAACAAGGAAGGATTTTTTTCTAAGTGTTGGAGATTGACATGAACAAGTTCAAATCAACCTGGGGCCTAATGTTGGGGATATGACTATTGGGTATGACCCGCCCAGGAGGGGCCGGGTTATCCCAATGGCGGTTCATTAAAGGCGAAGCCCATGAAGATGTTGATGATGGCGGTTCATGAAGCAGACTTGTTAAAAGGGCCCAAAGGGCAAAGGCGGCTTAAAGCCCATAAGTGTAAACCGCCATATATGTATAACTTGTATTGTAAGGCAGGTATAGTTAGTCACCAGGCTGGACACGTTGTTTATGAGCCGGCCCGAACTCTATAAGCTATTGGGCGTCAACCTGTGTATATAAAGGGGCGACCCGGCGGCGGCTAAGGGGAAGAGACAACAGATCGAAAGCTAGGTCAAAGCGTAATCGCTCCTTGGTAATCGAGACATAAGCAATACCACCTCAAACTGGATTAGGCCTTTACCTTCACCGCAAGGGGCCGAACTAGTATAAACTTCATGTGTCCTTTGACATGTTTAACCCCTTTAAGCTAATCACGTTGTGATGGCTCCACGACTAAGTCCTCACACTAGGACATCTGCCGTGACAATTCCACGACACATATCAAGTTCACATGATTACTTGCAACATGATTTCTCCCGTGACCTCAAGAACAAAAGTAACTACTCGCAAATGATAATCATGATCAAGATCAGAGGGGTATTAAATAGCATAATGGATCTGAACATATAATCTTCCACCAAATAAACCATATAGTAATCAACTACAAGATGTAATCAACACTACTAGTCACCCACAAGCACCAATCTATAGTTCCGGTACAAAGATTGAACACAAGAGATGAACTAGGGTTTGAGATGAGATGGTTTTGTTGAAGATGTGGATGGAGACTTCTCTCCCCAAGATGGGAGAGTTGTTGGTGATGATGATGACAATGATTTCCCCCTTCGGGAGGGAAGTTCCCCCGGCGGAATCGCTCCGCCGGAGGGCAAAAGTGCTCCTGCCCAAGTTCCGCCTCAAGACAGCGGCGCTCCGTCCCGAAATTCCTCTCCTTATTTTTTCTAGGTCAAAATAACTTATGTACCAGAAGATGGGCACCGGAGGTCGGCCTGGATGAGCATAACCCACCAGGGCGCGCCTAGGCTTCCTAACGCGCCCAGGTGGGTTGTGCCCACCTGGTGGGCCCCCTCTTGTACTTATTGGCTCCAATATTCCTCATATATTTTATAAAAATCTTCATAAAGTTTCAGCTTGTTTGGAGTTGTGCAGAATAGGTAGCCTGACATAGCTTTTCTAGGTCCAGATTTCCAGCTGCCGGAATTCTCCCTCTTTGTGTGCACCTTACAAATTATGAGAGAAAATGCATTAGAATTACTCAAAAAAGCATTATTATGCATAAAAACATCATAAATAACAGTAGGAAAACATGATGCAAAATGGACGTATCAACTCCCCCAAGCTTAGACCTCGCTTGTCCTCAAGCAAAAACCGAAATCGAAAAACATGTCCACATGCTTAGAGAGAGAGGTGTCGATAAAAACAGAATACGGACATAGAAGCATCATGTAGATTATTATATTAGCAACAAATTTAAACATAAGACTTTTATCATAAAATTCTCATAAATAAGTAACAGTTCATCACACAGTCGAAGTATAAAGCATAAACTCTATTAGAAACAAACAAACTATGTTCTCAGTCAACTTTGCAACTACAATTCATCATCTTTTAAGGAAGGGTCACGTATCGGAGCCTTTAGGCAAGTCCACATACTCAACCATCATATAGTCTTCTATGATTGCTAACACTCACCGCATACACATGAGCAAAACGTTTCAACCGGACACATAGAAAGATAGGGGCCTATAGTTTCGCCTCCCGACATATTCACCTCAAGGGTGATGTCAGCAATAATAACGTATGCCACCCATATTCAACTGGACATATGTGCCTAGATCTTTCCTCACCACATGATGCTTGCCAATGGAGAAAAATAAAAAGGAATAGAGAGAAAACTTTGACTCTTTGCATAAAAATAAAAGATAGGACCTTTGCAGAGGGAAGTATAGGTTGCCATGCGCTCATTTGTTTGTATGCTCAACCCCTTAGTGCAAAAGAATGTCACGTTGCATTGCCCCTTGTGATAGCGACCTTTATTATGCAGTCTGTCGCTTTTATTCTTCACCATCACAAGTTCGTGCGACGCTCAATTTTCTCTTACACTAAATGATCTCACACATTTAGAAGCAATTTTTATTGCCTTTTTTGCACTGATGACAACTTACTTGAGGGATCTTGCTCAATCCCTAGGTAGCTGTGGTGGACTCTTGAAAATAAGATTTGGCTTTAAGGGTTTTTGGATGCACAAGTAGTATCTCTACTTAGTGCGGAATGTTTGGCTAGCAAAGATAGGGGCAAGCACCACATGTTGAAGGATCTATGAAAATATATGTGAATATGAACAAACATAAATCAATACGTTGTCTTCCTTGTCCAACGTCAACAATTTTGGCATATAATATTTTGATGGGGGCTCACAATCACAAAAGTTTTCTAGGATAGTGTATTTATATGTGAATCTTCTCTTCCCTTATTAATTATTTCATGAGTTGCATCATTGACCAATGCTATGTTTGTCAATCTCTAATAAAATTTTCTACTTATACTTCTCCTTATGTGGTGCCATCACCTACCATAAGATTAGCATAGGATCTTTTCCATTTATTTCCTTTGTTTTTTATTTACATCCCTTCTTTTTATTGCAACAAGAAAGTAAAGAAAGCAAAAACTCAAACTAAACTTTATTATATATCTTGCACACGATTACAAGGATAGATCACTAAGCAAGATCTCAAAAAGAAAGGATCGAACCAAACTTTTATTCATCTAAAGCAAAAGATCGAACTAAAATAGGTAAAGGCAAAAGATAGTGGGGATGATACAATACCGGGGCATCTCCCCCAAGCTTGGCGGAAGCCAAGGGGAGTGCCCATACCCGAAACTCAATTCTCTTTTGGTGATGAAGAAGATGGTGGTGGTGAAGTAGAGATCATGTCCTTCAAGATCAAGAGATTCTCCAATCTACGTATGATGCTCCGGAGGAAGATGATGTGCTCTTGATGCAGAATATTTTCATGAGTGAGGTATTTATTCTGCACACGGACTGTTTCAACAATCCGAAAGGCTGCACTCTCGGTAGGGGTAAGATGAGCATAGTAAGTTTAAGGATATCTTCTTCTTCCTCCTCGGCCGGCAGTGCTTGTTCAGCCACTGGGGGTAGATCTACAGTAGCCTCCTTGCTCTTTTCTCCCTTGACGGCTTCCGTGGGCTCCTCCCTCTTCAGCTCAATCTTCATCAACCAAGCATCTTCTTCCATGTTGTTGGAGGAGGAGGAAGACATGATGCCTGGCTTGATAGATCTGACCGAAAATAGCAATAAAAGAGAACATGAGATTTCTCCGCGATACGGTGGTCAATAGGTTCGGGGGGTATATAAAGATTTTTTATCTTGGGAGACAAGCAAACGGGAGAAAAACGGAGTCCGGAGGGTGCCCCAGGTGGGCACAACCCACCTGGGCGCGCTTGGCAAGCCAGGTGTGCCCTGGTGTCTTGTGCCCACCAGGGTAAGCTTCCTGGTTGTTTCTTATTTTCCTAATTTTCTAAATATTCCAAAACTGACAGAAAATATTTTTGCGGATTTTTCGGAGTCCGTTCACTTACCGTATCACGTACCTCCTTATTTTCACAATTCTGGAGTGTTCCGGAAGGACTCTTTTATGTGTTCTTTTGGTATCAAAGTTCGGATAATATTACTTTCAACATTAATGGGCGTACCTGATATATAATGTTTTATTCGTTGCCCATTAACAACCTTCGGGTTAGTATCTTCGGCGTTATTTATTTTGATAGCTCCAGACTGATAAACCTCCTCGATAACATAGGGTCCTTCCCATTTTGAAAGGAGTTTTCCTGCAAAGAATCTGGAACGAGAGTTGTACAAAAGAACATATTCTCCAACTTTAAACTCACGCTTTTGAATTCTTTTATCATGCCATCTTTTGACTTTTTTGTTAAACAATTTGGCATTTTCATAAGCTTGGGTTCTCCATTCATCTAATGAGCTAATATTAAATAACTTCTTTTCACCGGCAAGTTTGAAATCATAGTTGAGTTCTTTGATTGCCCAATATGCTTTATGTTCTAACTCAAGAGGCAAATGACAAGCTTTTCCATAAACCATTTTATAAGGAGACATACCCATAGGATTTTTATACCAATTCTTACGGGACCTATTGACAGTCTTTTGTAAAATTAATTTTATTTCCCTATTACTAAGTTCAACTTGACCACTAGACTGAGGATGATAAGGTGATGCGATTCTATGGTTAACATCATACTTGGCAAGCATTTTACGGAAAGCACCATGAATAAAGTGTGAACCACCATCAGTCATTAAATACCTAGGAACTCCAAACCTTGGGAAAATAACTTCCTTAAGCATTTTCATAGAGGTGTTGTGATCAGCACCACTGGTTGGAATAGCTTCTATCCATTTAGTGACATAATCAACAGCAACCAAAATATGTGTCTACCCATTAGAGGAAGGAAAAGGTCCCATGTAATCAAATCCCCAAACATCAAATGGTTCGATAGCAAGTGAATAGTTCATAGGCATTTCTTGACGCTTACCGATATTACCTATTCTTTGACATTCATCACAAGATAAGACGAACTTACGGGCATCCTTGAAGAGAGTAGGCCAATAAAATCCAGATTGCACTACATTGTGAGCAGTTCTATCTCCAGCATGATGCCCTCCATAAGCTTCGGAGTGAAATTTCCATAGGATTTGGCCCTGTTCATGCTTAGGTACACAACGTCTAATAATACCATCTACCCCTTCTTTATAAAGATGTGGGTCATCCCAAAAGTAATGTCTTAAATCATAGAAGAATTTTTTCTTTTGTCGGTATGTAAAACTAGGTGGTAAATATTTAGCAACAATGTAACTAGCATAGTCAGCATACCAAGGAGTGTTATTAGGAACATTTATTGCAGCTAACTTCTCATCAGGAAAACTATCATCAATAGGTGGTGGGTCATCAAGCACATTTTCAAGCCTAGACAAGTTATCAGCTACGGGGTTCTCAGCTCCTTTCCTATCAGTGATATATAAATCAAATTCTTGTAACAAGAGAACCCATCGAATAAGTCTAGGTTTAGCATCTTTCTTTTCCATAAGATATTTAATAGCAGCATGGTCGGTGTGAACGATAACTTTAGAGTCAACAATGTAAGATCTAAATTTATCACAAGCAAACACCACTGCGAGGAATTCTTTTTCAGTAGTAGCATAATTCCGTTGTGCACTGTCTAGAGTTTTACTAGCATAATGAATAACATTCAGTTTCTTATCAACTCTTTGTCCTAGAATAGCACCAATAGCATAATCACTAGCATCATACATAATTTCAAAAGGTAAGTTCCAATCAAGTGGTTGAACAATAGGTGTAGAAATTAAGGCTTTCTTGAGTGTTTCAAAGGGTTCTAAACAATCATCATCAAGAACAAAAGGAACATCCTTTTGCAAAAGGTTTGTAAGAGGCCTAGAAATTTTAGAAAAGTATTTGATAAATCTCCTATAGAAACCAACATGACCAAGGAAACTACGAATACCCTTGATATCTTTAGGACATGGCATTTTCTCAATTGCATCAACCTTAGCTTTGTCCACTTCAATACCTCTTTCAGTAATTTTATGGCCCAAAACAATACCTTCATTAACCATAAAGTGGCACTTCTCCCAATTCAAGACAAGATTTGTTTGCTCGCATCTCTGCAAAACTCGATCGAGATTGCTTAAACAATCATCAAAAGACTTCCCATAAACAGAGAAGTCATCCATGAAAACCTCAACAATCTTTTCACAAAAGTCAGAGAATATAGCAGTCATACATCTTTGAAAGGTAGTAGGTGATTGCATAAACCAAAAGGCATACGTCTATAAGCATAAGTTCCAAAGGGACAACTGAAAGTGGTCTTTTCTTGATCAGGCTGAGAAACAGGTATTTGTGAACGAGAATATCCATCAAGGAAGCAAAAGTGTGTGTGCTTAGATAATCTTTCTAACATTTGATCAATAAAAGGTAGAGGGTGATGATCTTTTCTAGTTGCTTTGTTTAATTTTCTAAAATCAATTACCATTATATAGCATGTAACAATTCTTTGTGGAATAAGTTCATTCTTATCATTAGGAATAACAGTAATACCTCCCTTCTTAGGAACACAATGAACAGGACTTACCCATCTACTATCAGCCATAGGATACATTATACCTACTTCTAGAAGTTTAAATATTTTCGTTCTTACCACTTCTTTCATCTTCGGATTTAACCGACATTGGTGATCAACTACGGGTTTAGCATCAGGTTCCATATTAATCTTGTGCTGACATAGAGTGGGACTAATGCCCTTTAAATAATCAAGAGTATATCCAATAGCAGCTCGGTGCTTCCTTAGAACTTTCAGTAATCTTTCTTCTTCATGTTTTGAAAGGTTAGCACTAATAATAACATGATATATCTTCTTTTCATTAAGATAAGCATATTTCAAAATGTCTGGCAATTGTTTTAATTCAAACACAGGATCACCTTTAGGTGGAGGAGGACCTCCTAGAGTTTCAATAGGCACATTGTGTTTAAGCAAAGGAGGTTGTTCAAAGAAAATCTTATCTATTTCATTTCTTTCATGCATATGTACATAATTTTCATGGTCTAGCAAATATTGTTCTGAAGGATCAGTAGGGGGTACAACAATAGAAGCAAGACCAATTATTCCATCCTTACTAGGCAATTATTTTTCATGAAGCTTTCTACTAAACTTGGAAAAATTAAACACACGGGATTCATCACCAAAGCTAACACCGACAGTTTGTTTTGCACAATCTATTTTAGCATTAACGGTGTTTAAGAAAGGTCTACCAAAGATAATGGGATAGAAGTCATCTTGTGGGGAACCAAGAACAAGAAAATTAGCATTAACGGTGTTTAAGAAAGGTCTACCAAAGATAATGGGACAGAAGTCATCTTGTGGGGAACCAAGAACAAGAAAATCAGTAGGGTATTTTATTTTCCCACACAAGACTTCAACATCTCTAACAATCCCAATTGGTGATATAGTGTCTCTATTAGCAAGTTTAATAGTAACATCTATGTCTTCTATCTCTGCGGGTGCTATGTCATTCATAATTTCTTGATATAAGGTGTAAGGAATAGCACTTACACTAGCACCTATGTCACATAAACCATGATAACAGTGATCTCCTATTTTAACTGAGACAACTGGCATGCTAACAACAGGTCTATATATGTTTATCCTTTTTACCAGGTTTGCAATTCTGGCAGCTTCTTCACAGAAGTAAATAACATGCCCATCTACGTTTTCTTGCAGGAGATCCTTCATCATAGCAACACTAGGTTCTACTTTAATTTGTTCATCAGGTTTAGGTGTTCTAATATAACTTTTGTTAACCACAGTTGAAACTTTAGCATGTTCCTTTATCCTAATAGGGAAATGTGGTTTCTCAATATAAGCAGTAGGAACAACTGGATCAATATTATAAAGTATAGTTTCTTATTTAGTTGGTACCGGTTATTTAATTTCTTATTTAATAGGTGGGTAATATTTGAACCACTTCTCCTTAGGGAGATCAACATGAGTAGCAAACGATTCACAAAAGGAGGCTACTATCTCAGAGTCAAGTCCATATTTAGTGCTAAACTTTTGAAAAGCATCGGTATTCATAAAAGATTTAACACAATCATACTTAAGCTTAATACCTGACCCTTTACCTTCGTCGAGTTCCCAATCTTCAGAGTTACGTTTAATTCTTTCCAATATATCCCACCGGAATTCAATAGTCTTCTTCATAAAAGAACCAGCACAAGAAGTATCAAGCATGGATCGATCATTATGAGAAAGCAGAGCATAAAAATTCTGGATAGTAATTTCTCTTGAGAGCTCATGATTGGGGCATGAATATAACATTGAGTTAATCCCCCAAGCTAGAGCGATACTTTCTCCTTCACGAGGTAAAAAATTGTATATATAATTCCGATCATGGTGAACTAGATGCATAGGATAATTTTTTTTGGTGAAACTCCAATTTCAATCGATTCCAATTCCAAGATCCAATATCATCGCATAGCCTATACCATGCCAATGCTTTTCCCTTCAAAGATAAAGGGAAAACCTTCTTCTTGACTTCATCTCTGGCTAATCCTGCAAGCTTAAACAATCCACAAATTTGTTCCACATATATCAAGTGCATATCAGGATGTTCGGTTCCATCTCCTGCATAAGGATTAGCTAGCAGTTATTCTATCATACCCGAAGGAATTTCATATTCAATATTTTCAGTAGGTGCAGTAGGTTGAGGGGTAGCTAATTGTGGTTCCGGTTGAGGTGAAGATACCCCGAACAAACCCCTCAAAGGATTGTTCTCCATAGTAACAAGTGACAGTAAATTTCAGCACACTATATAAATGTTTCCTTACCAAATTCCACTCACCAAAGGCGCTTCACTCCCCGGCAACGGCACCAGAAAATAGCCTTGATGACCCACAAGTATAGGGATCAATTGTAGCTCTTTTCGATAAGTAAGAGTGCCAAACCCAACGAGGAGCAGAAGGAAATGACAAGTAGTTTTTCAGCAAGGTAATGTCTGCAAGTGCTGAAATTGTAAGTAGCAGAGTAGTTTGATAGCAAGATAATTTGTAACGAGCAAGTAACGATAGTAGTAGCAAAACTACAGCAAGGTAGCCCGATCCTTTTGAGACAAAGGACAGGCAAAAATGGTCTCTTATAATAAGCAAAGCGTTCTTGAGGGTACACGGGAATTTCATCTAGTCACTTTCATCATGTTGATTCGATTCGTGTTCGCTACTTTGATAATTTGATATGTGGGTGGACTGGTGCTTAGGTGTTGTTCTTACTTGAACAAACCTCCTACTTATGATTAACCCTCTCGCAAGCATCCGCAACTACGAGAAAAGTATTAAGAATAAATTCTAACCATAGCATTAAACTTTTGGATCCAATCGGTCCCTTACGGAATAGCACATAAACTAGGGTTTAAGCTTCTGTCACTCTCGCAACCCATCATCTACTTACTACTCCACAATGCATTCTCTTAGGCCCAAACATGGTGAAGTGTCATGTAGTGGACGTTCACATGACACCACTAAAGGAATCACAACATACATACTATCAAAATATCGAACACATATCAAGTTCACATGATTACTTGCAACATGATTTCTCCCGTGACCTCAAGAACAAAAGTAACTACTCACAAATGATAATCATGCTCAAGATCAGAGGGGTATTAAATAGCATATTAGATCTGAACATATAATCAAATAAACCATATAGTAAGCAACTACAAGATGTAATCAACACTACTAGTCACCCACAAGCACCAATCTATAGTTTTGGTAACAAGATTGAACACAAGAGATGAACTAGGGTTTGAGATGAGACGGTGCTATTGAAGATGTTGATGGAGATTGCCCTCGCCGAGATGGGAGAGTTGTTGGTGATGATGACGACGATGATTTCCCCCTCCGGGAGGGAAGTTCCCCCGGCGGAATCGCTCCACAGGAGGGCAAAAGTGCTCCTGCCCAAGTTCCGCCTCGAGATGGCGGCGTTCCGTCCCGAAAGTCCTCTCCTTATTTTTTTCTAGGTCAATATGACTTATATACCAGAAGATGGTCACCGGAGGTGGGCCTGGGTGAGCACAACCCACCAGGGCGCGCCTGGGCTCCCTAGCGCACCCAGGTGGGTTGTGCCCACCTGGTGGGCCTCCTCTGGTACTTATTTGCTCCAATATTCATCATATATTCCATAAAAATTCTCTGGGAAGTTTTAGCTTGTTTGGAGTTGTGCAGAATAGGTAGCCTGACGTAGCTTTTCCAAGTCCAGATTTCCAGCTGCCGGAATTCTCTTTCTTTGTGTGTACCTTGAAAATTATGAGAGAAAATGCATTAGAATTACTCCAAAAAGCATCATTATGCATAAAAACATCATAAATAACAGTAGGAAAACATGATGCAAAATGGACGTATCAACGGGGTCCCGTGTGCACGGGGTCTAAAGGCCCGTGCGCACGGGGTGTCTTGAAGCTAGCCGCACGTCTTCTCGTGGACTCCCATCGATGCAGGTGGAACCTCGCCTGTCGGAGTAATGGGCCATGAGTAGCCTAACCCGAGTCTTAGAACCTTTCAAGACATCGGGGACGGCTGCGCCCCTCAGGACATCGAGATGAAGCGTCGCCTTCTGTTGGCTGGCTGGCCCAAGCGGCCGGCTGCTAGAAGGCGGCTAAGCTCCAGAAGGTGGCACCAAGACGGGCCGACTCCTTGCAGGCAGCCTCCAGAGAGGCCGGCTTCTAGCAGGCGGCCCATGGCGCCCTCAGAGTCTGCGCCCCCATTAAGGAAGACAAGACATGGTGAGGCTACAGTGTAGCCCATCATGCCCGTATCCAGGGCCGGGCGTGGCCACAGTGCTCCGTACAGGCGGAGATCTCCGCCCGGCGCGGCACTATTGCCACTCCGCCCCTGATGTCGCAACTGACAGGCGGAGCCCTGTTCCCACGACGGCCAGTCGGTACAGCCTGCAGGCGGCGGGCCCTACCAGGCAGCGAGAGCCCGGAAGACGGTGGAGGCCTGACCAGCCGGACCTGAGGAAGGCCGGCTTCCAGCAGGCGGCCCGTTCCTTCCTCGGGGCCCATGCGCCATTAACCAGATGAGACACGGTGTGGCTATAGTGATCTCCCACCAGGCGGCGGGACTGTAGCCACGCTCCCCTGACCAAGCATGCGTCATTAACGTCACGGCTACAGTAATCAGCAGCCGACCAGACCCGCAAGCGGCGGAGGCGGCCTGCCGGCTCCGTACCAGACCAGTCGGCGGGGCCCATCAGGCGGCGGGCCCCAGCAGCCGGCGGAGAAGCCGGCGACCAGAGACACTGACAGCCGGGTCCTACACCCGGCCAGATTACCATTGTACCCCTGGGCGGTAGGCCTATATAAACCCCCCAGGGCACCCATGTAAAGGGTTCCCAACCTGTTAGGACTAGACTCATACCTAGAGGAAGGAGAGAGCGCGCCTGCCTTCTTCTACCTCTAGCATACAGCTCGAGGAGCACCATTGTATCCACTAGTGCCTTAGTGATCATGCGGAGACCCCGCAGAGTAGGACTAGGGGTGTTATCTCCTAGGAGAGCCCCGAACCTGGGTAAAGTGCGCCGGCGTTCGTGTCTACGCCTCATCCCGCTTCCAGGCACCGGCGACGTTCTACTCGCTCCCACCATGATAAGCCATCCATTGGCATATGTCGCACCCAACCCCCGACATTTGGCGCCCACCGTGGGGCGAGGTGCACCGTCTCCCAGAGACCTGTTCTGGACGGGAACCTTGTTCCTTCCTGGCGAGCGCAGCCAGCCCGGCATGCCAGACGGCGTCTGCGCCGACGCGCTACACGGCCAGGAGGTCGCCTGTGGAGCTGCCTCGCCGATCTTGTTGGCGAGATCCGCCTCTCCGACGAGCCCGCATCCGACGCAGGCACAGAAGGCCCCGAGAGCCACCTCGTCAGCCTCCTCGATCAGCTCCACATCGCCAGCAAGCCTGTTGTGGACTTGGAATCGGTCGGCTCCACCGACCCGATGCTTGTCGACTCCGACACGGCGTCGCTTGACGCGTTCCCCACCAACGTGGTGGTCTACGACGAACCGCTTCCTCGCGCGGACAGCGGTGGTAGCACCGTCACGGAGGTGCTCGTCATCAGCCACGGCGAGCACTCTGGCGGAGGTGGCCAGGATCCGTTGCAGGCGGCGTGCAAGACCTGACTGCGCCCATCCCGGAAGACGCCGACACCAAGACACTGGAGGCACACCGTGTCCAGCTCGTCAAAAGCGCCAACCGGCTGGCCAGCATGAGACGCCTTTCGGAGGCCTACCAACGTGAGATGGACCGTGCCGTCAGCGGCATGCCGGCTCCTGGTGGGCCTAGCCGTATTGGCCAGATCCAACAGCGTGGCGCGACCAACGCCAGCATGTTTGGGACAGATCGTCCCGTCTCCGCCATGCCTGCGGAGAACATAGGAGCTGCCCAGGCGGCAGCAAACGAGCTAGACAAGCTCGAGGGCGACGAGTGTCGCCACATGACGGAGCGCGTCCAGCAGCTCCTTGACGCGGCTGCTGAGCAGCAAGAGGCCGGGTGCCACACTGAAGTGCCCAACCGGCGAAACGACGACCCGCCTCCCCGCCGAGACCAAGGCGCGACATCGCGGACACCGACTGGTGGCGTCCGCGGTAGAAGAGACAAGGAGCCGGCTGCCAGCCGCAGCCGTACTCGCATCACCATCGAGCGCGACCAAGACGGCCGCCCAAGAGCAGTGGAACGATGGGACGACTGTCCGCCTCCTCCCCCCCCCCCCCCGCAGGGAGAGGCGTGTCTCCCCGCCGCCTGTTGATCACCCGACACTCGGCGACCGCCTTGGCCGCCGAGAAGGAGTCGGAGAGAATGATGCCCGCCATCGGATCGACCGCCTCAACCGATCCCTGGCGCTAGAAGAAGAAGATGAACTGGGCCTGCCTTGTTTTGGCCCCCGCATCTGAGATGAGCCCTTCCCCAAAGGGTTCACGCTCCCAAGAGATACGCCCAAGTACACCGGAAGACTGGCTGGTCGACTACTCCACAGCCGTCAGCATCGCGAACGGCAACAAGCATGTTGCCGTGAAGTACGTCCCGCTCATGTTCCAGGGCACAGCCCGGACATGGCTGAACAGCCTGAAGCTCCGCAGCATCAACAGTTGGGTTGATCTCACCGAAGCCTTCATCCCCAACTTCACTAGCACGTACAAGCGGCCGCCCAAGCCTCGCCAGCTCTCCTTATGCGTCCGAGGCCCCAACGAGTCGACTCGCGACTACCTCACACGTTGGGCCGAGCTGTGCAACTCTTGCGAGGGCGTGCACGAGGTGCAGGCCATCAAGTACTTCACTGCCGGGTGCCAAGAAGGCACCCTCCTCAAGCACAAGCTTCTTTGCGATGAGCCGACGACCCTCGACGAATTGCTGATCATAGCAGACAAGTACGCCACAGCCGACTCCTCCATGAAGGCGGAAATCCAAGTTGACGCATCTGGCAAGGTGGCTCCCCAAGCTCTGCGGACCCCGGCTGGTGACACCAGTCGGCGACAGCAACGAATGATCATAAGCGCAAGGCCACGCGGCCGGCTTCCACAAGCCGACAGGTGGCGACAGTTGAAGACCAGCAGCTGGAAGGGCAACCTCCTCCCAAACGCCAGAAGGGAGGCAAGCCTAACTGGTTGCCCGCCTTCTCGTATGAGCAGACTCTTGATGCACCCTACAAGTTCCACAGCGGCGCGAAGCCGTCCAACCACACCACTCAGAAGTGCCACTAGCTCACCAGGATAGCCAAGGGTGATGGACTCTTGCCTCCTCCGCCTGCCGGCCCGCCGCCTCCTCCTCCCCAGCAGCCGGCGGTTTGGCTAGTCGGCGCAATACAAGATGAATACCCTGAAGAGCATGGAGCTTATATCGTGTTCACCAGCGTGGCCGACGACAGGCACAACAGACAGCAGCGACAGCAAGAAGTAAATGCAGTAGCTTCAGAGACCCCCGAGTTCATGCATTGGTCTGAGAAGCCCATCAGCTAGAGCAGAGCTGACCACCCGGAGGTGATGCCCAATCCCGGTTCTTATGCTTTGGTCTTAAATGCCACCTTCGCAACAAAGAGGACGGCTGCTCGCTTCTCCCGAGTCCTGATAGATGGCGGCAGCAGCATCAACATCCTGTACCGAGATACTATGGAGAAACTGGGAATCAAACAGAGGCAGCTTCAGCCCAGTCGGACTGTATTCCATGGCATAGTTCCTGGCCTTTCCTGCTCACCAATCGGCAAGACCCAGATGGATGTCCTCTTCGGAGACAAAAATCACTTTTGCCGGGAGCCAGTATGGTTTGAAGTGGTGGACCTTGAGATCCCCTATCATGCGCTGCTTGGCCGGCCTGCTCTGGCCAAGTTCATGGCGGTCCCCCACTATGCTTACCTCAAGATGAAGATGCCAGGCTCCAAGGGAATCCTGACCATAGCAGGGGACTACAAGAAGTCGTCCTCCTATGCAGCAGATAGCAGCCGGCTAGCCGAGTCCCTCGTGATTGCAGCAGAGAAGCGGCTCCTTGACCGGGTTGTGGCAATGGCAGTCCAGCAGCCGGAAATGTCACCCAACCCCAAGGAGTCAGAAGCCGAGGGCTCGTTCAAGCCGGCCAAAGAAACAAAAAAGATACCTTTGGACCCGGAGCACCCGGAGAGGCACGCTGTTATAGGTGCGAACCTTGACAGCAAATAGGAAAGCGAGCTCGTTGATTTCCTCCGTGAGAATCGGGACATCTTTGCATGGTCTCCCAAGGACATGCCGGGTGTTCCGACGGATTTCGCCGAGCACAAGCTACATGTCTGACCTGATGCCAAGCCAGTCAGGCAGCCCTTGCGCCGCCTGTCCGAAGAGAAGAGAAGAGTTGTTGGAGAAGAGATAGCCCGGCTTCTAGCAGTCGGCTTCATCATGGAGGTGTTCTTTCCAGAATGGTTAGCCAACCCAGTCCTTGTGCTGAAGACGAATAAGCAGTGGCGCATGTGTATTGATTATACCAGCCTCTCAACAAAGCATGCCCCAAAGACCCATTTGCTTTGCCAAGAATCGACCAAGTAATTGACTCCACAGCCGGATGCAAGCTGTTGAGTTTTTTGGATGCATACTCAGGGTATCATCAGATCAAGCTAAACCCGGCCGACAGGCTGAAGACCGCCTTCATCACGCCATTCGGAGCCTTCTGCTACCTGACCATGACGTTCGGCTTGAGAAATGTCGGCGCCACTTTTCAGCATTGCATGAAGAAGTGCCTCCTCAAGCAACTCAGCAGAAACGCCCACGTTTATGTGGACGATGTTGTGGTGAAGACGGAGAAGCGTCGAACGCTGCTAGAGGACCTCAAGGATACTTTTGAAAACTTGCGCCGATTTCAGATCAAGCTCAACCCGGAGAAATGCATCTTTGGAGTGCCAGCCGGCCAGCTTCTTGGCTTTCTGGTCTCAGAGCGCGGCATAGAGTGCAACCCTGTGAAGATCAAGGCCATCGAGAAGATGGAGGTACCCACCCGACTGCTGGACGTGCAAAAATTCACCGGCTGTTTGGCATCCATCAGCCGTTTCATCAGTCGGCTGGGCGAGAAGGCTCTTCCCCTGTACCAGCTCATGAAGAAGACCACTTTTTTCGAGTGGAACGACAAGACGGACGAAGCTTTTCTCTAGCTCAAGAAGATGCTAACCACTCCGCCTGTCCTGGGGGCTCCGACTCCCAAGGAGCCTATGCTCCTCTACATCGCTGCCACCAGCCGGGTGGTCAGCACAGTCATAGTCGTGGAACGAAAGGAAGAAGGCAAAGCACTACCAGTCCAGAGGCCGGTGTATTACCTGAGTGAAGTGTTGTCCGCCTCCAAGCAGAACTACCCCCACTATCAGAAGATGTGCTACGGCGTGCACTTTGCCGCCAAGAAGCTGAAGCCATACTTTCAAGAGCACCCAATCACTGTGGTCTGCACTGCTCCACTTGCCGAGATCATTGGAAGCCGAGATGCTTCAGGACGAGTGGCCAAATGGGCCATAGATTTGGCCCCCTACACCATCCATTACCAGCCTCGCACCGCCATCAAGTCACAAGCACTGACTGACTTCCTCATCGACTGGGCCGAGACCCAGTACCTGCCGCCAGCGCCAGACTCCACCCATTGGCGGATGCACTTTGATGGTTCCAAGATGCGCACCGGTTTGGGAGCCGGCATCGTCCTCACCTCTCCCAAAGGCGACAAGCTCAGATATGTGCTGCAAATCCACTTTGCCGCCTCCAACAACGTTGCTGAATACGAAGCACTCATTCACGGGCTTCGACTTGCCAAGGAACTCGGCATTCGCCGGATCCTGTGCTATGGTGATTCCGACTTGGTGGTCCAGCAGTCGTCAGGCGACTGGGACGCCAAGGATGCAAATATGCGAGCTACCGCTTCCTCGTCCAGCAACTCAGTGGATACTTTGAAGGGTGCGAGTTCCTCCATGTGCCATGAAACGACAACGAGCAAGCTGATGCTCTGGCACGGATCGGCTCCACCCGGCAAGCAATACCAGCCGGCGTCGCCCTGTAGCGCCTCCTCAAGCCGTCTGTCAAGCCGTCACCAGAATCAGACTCCATCTTCGTGCCAGCTCCTCCTGAAGCAGTCGGATCCGACTTGAGGACCCCAGCAGCCGGCACAGGGAATTCGGTAGACAACCTGGGGACTGCAGCAGTCGGCCCGGGGACTTCATCGACTCAGCAAGCCGCAGCCGACTCCAACCCGCCACCTCTCGGCCCAACCGCCCTCGTGCAAGTAGCAGTCCTAGCAGTCGAAGAAATTGTAGCACCTTCTTGGGCTCAGCCCATCCTCAACTTTCTGGTGAACAAAGAGCTGCCGACTGATGAGATCTCGGCCCGGCAAGTGCAACGCCGGGCAGCAGCGTACACCATTATCAACAGAGAACTTGTGAGGCGCCGCGTCACTGGTGTTTACCAGCGCTGCGTGGAGCCGGAGCAAGGCCAAGCAATCCTCAAAGATATCCACCAAGGCGAGTGTGGTCACCACGCGGCTTCAAGAGCACTTGTCGCCAAAGTTTTCCGCCACGGTTTTTTCTGGCCGACTACTCTAGAAGACGCCAAAGACTTGGTACAGAAATGCAAAGGGTGCCAGAAGTTCCGCTCCAAGCCACATCAGCCAGCTTCTGCACTCAAGAACATCCCCATTGCCTGGCCCTTCGCTGTCTGGGGGCTGGATATGGTGGGACCATTCAAGACAACACGCGGCGGCATGACTCATCTGCTTGTCGCGGTGGACAAGTGCACCAAGTGGATAGAAGCGAAGCCAATTAAGAAGTTGAATGGTCCGACTGCTGTGACTTCCATCTCCGACATCACCATCCGGTATGGCATACCACACAGCATCATCACCGACAACGGCACAAACTTTGCCAAATGCGCCTTGGCCCGTTTCTGCACGACGCAGGGCATCCGATTGGACTTAGCGTCCGTTGCCCATCCGCAGTCAAACGGCCAAGTGGAGCGAGCAAACGGCCTCATTTTGTCTGGCATTAAACCCTGACTGGTCGAACCTCTGGAGCGTTCGGCCGGCTGCTGGCTCGACGAGCTGCCGGACGTCCTCTGGAGTCTGCGCACAACCCCGAACAAATCAACCGGCTTCACGCCTTTCTTCCTCTTCTATGGTGCCGAAGCCGTCATCCCGACGGACATAGAATTCGACTCCCCTCGAGTCACCATGTACACCGAAGAGGAGGCAAAAGAAGCACGAGAAGACAGCGTCGATCTGCTGGAAGAGGGCCGGCTGTTGGCACTCAGCCGGTCCACCATCTACCAGCAGAGTCTATGCCTGTACTACAATCAGAAGGTCAAGCCAAGATCCTTCCAAGAGGGAGATCTTGTGCTCCGGCTGATCCAGCGAACAGCCGGCCAGCACAAGCTCTCGGCACCTTGGGAAGGCCCCTTCATCATCAGCAAGGTGTTGGGCAATGACTCCTACTACCTGATCGATGCTCAGAAGCCTCGAGCGCGCAAAAGAGACGACTCCGGCAAGGAGACGGAGCGACCATGGAATGCAAACCTCCTCCGAAGGTTTTACAGTTGATGCAGTATGTACCACGCCAACTTTTGTATTAAGTACGAAGACTCCGGGTCCCCCGAGAAGAGCTCGGGGACTGCCCTCTTTTATCTATATGATAAGTATTATGCCTATCAATGTGTTATTTCATTAGTCCACCTGGCACAGGGTTCGACCAGTTGACCCGGGGACTCGCCGCCTTGTACTATGTAATGCTTCCTGCAGCCGGACAAGTAATGTGTTGGCACTTAAGCCTTCTCCTGCCAGAAGCCACAGCTCACAGAGCGACTGTCTGGTAGGCAGGAGTTAAGGCAGAAAGGGTGTCCGCATGAAAAATGGCTAAGGACCATAAGCATGCACATAGTTCAAGCCGGCTTTCCGCTTCGCCGACCGGCTGCTGAGCAGCCGGCCGACCGGCTTCTACTTAACTTGCTAAAAAGCTATAATCGGCTAAGTACTTACCCTCCCAAAGCGGCCAAGTACTGGACCCAGCCGCAGATCGCAGAGCGGCTGTTTGGCTGGCCAGACGGCAGCTCAGAGAGGGCGGTAAAGGAAAAAAGCCAAGGAGCAGAAAGCAAGGAAAGATAGAACTCGGCAAACGTATTTACATTTCAAAAGGCCCTTGGCCAGCATTCACAGAAGTTTGAAATACACCCCGCGGGTGGAATTGTGCAAAGTTAACAAAGTTTGTCGAGACTGATAAGTAGGTAAAAACAAAAGATAAATTGGCAGCCTAGGGAGCAGCAGACGGGTTCGACGGAACGGTGGAATCGGTGGTGCCGGTTGGTGGAGCGGCTGGCTGGTCAGTCTCCGCTTGGTCGCCTTCGGTAGCAGTCGGCTCGCTCGGGCGTGGCTCGTTGCTGGAAACGCGGTCAAGCTGAGGCTGGCCGTTCGCTTCAACCTCTGGCGCTTCCTCTTCACCTTCCTTGTCCTCCTCGTCTTCTCCCTCGCCGCTGGAGTCGATCACTTCGGCCGAGTCCTCGCCATCCTCCGGGTTCAGCCCGAACCACTCTGGTGGCGCCTCGGCACCATTCTCATCCAGCTCCGGGATGAAGATGCTGGTGTTGGTGTATTCGGCGATTGCCGCCGCCCGCTTGACAAGCTCACCCTCCACCGCCACCAGTTCCTCCTGGGCCTACTGTCGATACGTGGTCAACTGGGCTAGATTTAGCCCAGGGTACCACGCCTTGACGAACTCCAAGGCCCGGCGTGCCCCAGCCCGGGCCGATGAACCCTTCCAAGCCTCAAGGCGGCCGGCCGCCACCTCTAGCCAGTCGGGAGTCCGGCTGGGTGTACATGGAGCCGACATGTCTGGCCACAGGGCGGCGATCGCCTGGGCACCGACACGCTGAAGACGGCACAGCATCCGATGAGCCGGCCGAAGGCGAGCCTGGATGCTGAGAAGTTGCTCGCTAAGGGTGCCGGGGGCATCGGTAGCAATCTGCGCGCCTTCCGCCCTCTGTTCCTCGCGATAAGCCTCAATGGCCTGGTTTGCGGCGCCAGAGTGGCCAGGGAAGAAGTCTACGCGAGCAGAAAGCAAGTAAGACAGAAGCCAGAAGCTAGAAGCCGGCCTGGTCAGCAGCCGGCAGCTCAAAGAAAGAAAAAAGAGGGAACTTACCATCAACCATATCTTCAATACTACCAAAGCCAGCAGTCAACTGTGCCTCCTTATCGGCCCAGGCGGAGCGTTCGGTCTCGAACTCAGCAAGGAGAGCGGTCTCCTTTTCCTCCGCCTCCTTCTGGGCTTTCTTGAGAAGCTCCGCCTGCTTCGCCAGTTGTGTGGTCAGCCGGTCACGCTCCTCGGCCAGCTTGCTGCAGTCCGCTTCCTTGGCACGCAGTGCGGTGTTGGCTTCGCCCAGCTGCTGCTGCAAGGCAGCGTTGGCCTCTGCAAAAAGGGAGAAAGAAAAAGACATCAACAATCAACAAGGAGAGATATAGTTGCCGGGGAGATCAGGCCCGACTGCTCAGCAGTCGGCCCGAATCTCGGGGACTACAGCCCGCGGGTGCGCCAGCGCGCCCCCGCAGAGAAAGAAGTTATCACTAGCTACCAAGAAGAAGAGCAGTTGCCGGGGAGATCCGGCCCGACTTCTCAGCAGTCGGCCCGAATCTCGGGGACTACAGCCCGCGGGTGCGATAGCGCGCCCCCGCAGAGAAACAAAACAAAGACTTACTCCGGCTTTCCGACAAGTCGGTGGTCCGTTGATTCAGCTCCTGGACTTTGGAGTTGAAGGCGGCCGCACGGAGGTTATGATAATCCTGCAGTGAAGATATTAGACAATGTCAGTACTCGGAGCTGGCCAATTAAAGTTCCGAGCCGCCTGCTCAGCAGCCGGCCCGAAACTCGGGGACTACACCCAGTGGGTGCGCTGGCGCGCCCCCACAGAGAAGTACAAGAATCAAAAATAAAGAAGAAACATACCCGGATGGCCGCTCGCGAGTCCAAGAACACCGTGTTGCAATGCTTGAGAGCGTCGGCCTCAGCCCGGAGCTTGGCCTGGACGTCTAGGATCGCCTGATTCAAAGGGCCCGTCCCGCCTCCCCGCACCCAATCAGCGGGCGCGGCGCTGGACGCCTCGGCGTCCGGGATTGAAGCTCGTGCCACCGGCTTCCAGCGGACGTGGCGCCGAAGCCGCCTTTGCAAACCGGCGGCGCGATGGTGTGCGGACATCGGGAGTCAGGCCCGTCACCATCTCGTCTCCGGCTGGCGGCACCAGCGGATCCGCCGGCTGCTTGTCTCGCGCCTCTCCAGATGGTGGTGGCGGAGGCACGACCACGTCCGGCATGACGGCATCGCCGCCATCCCTCTCCATGATCAGGTGCTCATCGCCGGCTCCCCCAGTCGGCGCCACGAACTCTGGTGGTGGCGGCGCGGAGTTTAGGGGAACGACGAATAACACCGACTGACGGCACGCGGCTTCTTCGGCCTGCTCCTTCGCCGCGGCAGCAACCTCGGCCTCCGCCAGCTTCTTCAAAGCGACGGCCTCCACCTTGTCTGCCTCCGCCTTCTCCAGGCGGGCGTCTTCCTGCTCCTCGTGCACCTCCCGCGCGTTTCGCTCCCGCGCCTCCCGAACTCAAACGAGAGAGAGGAAGCCATCTAGCTACTAACTATAGACTCGAAGGTCTACAAAGAACTACTCACGCATCATCGGAGAGGCACCAATGGAAGTGGTGAACCCCTCCGTGATGGTGTCTAGATTGGATCTGGTGGTTCTGGACTCTGCGGCGGCTGGAATTGATTTTCGTCGACTCCCCTAGGGTTTCTGTAATATTGGGGTATTTATAGTAAAGAGGCGGTCCGGGGGGCACCCGAGGTGGGCACAACCCACCAGGGCGCGCCTGTGCCTCCTGGCGCACCCTGGTGGGTTGTGCTCCCCTCAGAGCACCCTCCAGGCACTGCCTTGGCCCATTGGGTGTCTTCTGGTCCATAAAAAATCTCTGTAAAGTTTTGTTGCATTGGATTCCGTTTGTTATTGATTTCCTCCGATGTAAAAAACATGCAGAAAACAGCAACTGACACTTGGCACTATGTCAATAGGTTAGTACCAAAAAATGATATAAAATGACTATAAAATGATTATAAAACATCCAAGATTGATAATATAACAGCATGGAACAATCAAAAATTATAGATACGTTGGAGACGTATCATCCTCCATGGCACGTTCGTCATTAGGCTCAAACCTACATGGGCACATGGTAGGATGGTCAAGTAGTATACCATCCTCGAGGGAACTAAGAAGACACACATTAAGGATGGAATTCACCTTAGTATGATTGGAGTAGAAGTCAAACGTGTCTCTTAGCGATGGGATTCTTGACATGGTGATGTCCACAGGATGCTTCACATCATTCCCTCCCCCTTGGGAAAGATCCGACCTCGGGTCTAAAATCAAATCACCATGGGAAAGAGATGATGTCTCCGTGTAGAAGTTGACGATCACCAAGCATTCATCATCTTGTAGCTTGTAATGGGCACTCTCCAATGTCGCACCGTCTTGTGATTCCTTCAAAAGGGGCAAAGAAAACAAACACTTGGAAAAACAAATGTGGTTAGCATTAGCGCAAAACCAAGCATTCAAGAGGTGATTCACCAAACAAGTGTGGTCGTCAAGCATAGCATATGGTTTGACAAAGAAGTGTGGCATGGCATTTAAGCATATAAATTGAGCACAATCGAGGACATCATGGAAACAAGCATGCAAATGGGAGGTAGAGATGCAAATATGTTTGACAAGAGAACAAGCATCTACCTCAAGGTCATAGCAAGAATGCACAAAGTGCTCAACAAAAGGTCTATGGTAGGCATAGGAATCATTCACAACACCAAGCATAATGAGATGTCTAAACACATGGGGGCAAGTGCAAGACAATCCAAGCATAACATGCATAGGGTGTAGTGAAGATATCGTGGCACTCAACACAATGGAAAGAACAATTGTTCATCATGTGTGAGGCAATCAAGTCAATCATGTAGGCAAGCAATGGTACATGGCATATATGAAGAAATGACATTGTTGCAACCAAACATATGATAGGAACAAATAATGAACAAGTTGGATGCAACACACAAGGCGTATATGTCATGAGGCATAGCAATGTGGAAATCATGAATGAAAGCTCTATCTCTAACATGTGTGCAATCAAGTGGTCCAAGATGACCAATAAGTCTCATGGTGGAAGCAACACAAGTAGTATGATCCACAATATCCATGCTCATGGTTTTGTGTTTCTCGAAAGAGAAGGATATCACCTCAAAAGCATGTCCTTGTGTGTCCTTCACAATGACGAAGTACAAGCAATTGCGATGTAGACTCGTCATGGTAGAAGGTGGTTCGCTCTCGAGAGCTCGAATTGTCAACTCACGTGAAGTGGAAGTCGACACGAAGTCCAAGTATCCTACACATGCACACAACAAAACAAAGAGCGTATATGCATGGTAGATAAACACATCATCCATCATGATGGTTCTCTTCTCTTGCACATAACCATTAGAAGCAAAAGTGCATGAATAAGATGAATCAATGGCTATACTCATGAAACTAGGCATATGTTGCAAAGAAGGAAGATAAACATGCTTCACACGAAATATGTCAAAAGCTCCAAACATATGCGAGAGAGCTGTGGGGGCAATCTCATTAGCAAGACTAAAAGCATTGTTGCACTCAATACAAGGCAAATCACCTAGCATGAGAGAGGCAACATATGGATACATGTGACAAGTAGCAATGGGAATCATGTGAAAAGCATGGCAATAGTGGCTATCAACCGCATGAAACGAGCAAGTACGAATCACCAGTGATGCACTACACGAAGCAAGCATATCAATCATGTCGTGCAAACTAGTGGAGCGAAGATGCAACACACTAGAGGATAGCATGCCAATCATGTCGTGTGAGCAAATATTAGGCATAGGCAATGCCCATGACATATGGCAAGCATGAACACAAAGCGAGATCAAAGTATCATCATAGGCATGGGGCACAAATGGAACATGGCAATAACAAGAGATATCTCCACCAAGCTTGCAAATACACATACAAGTATGAGAATCAAGGAACATGTGTGATGCAAAGCATGGGTCACAAATGCATGACAAAGTCATAGAAATGGGCATATCATGCAAAGTGAATGTGGCGATATGGGCATAAAGTGAGACATGATGGACAATAAGCCATAGCCATGTGAGGGCCATGTAGAAGAGATGTGTGAAGTCTTTGCACGAAGGGAGCAGTGGGAATGGAAATCCACAGAATCCCAAGTCATCATTGCTCTCTAGAGATCGTTTCGTCAACTCATGGGATTGTGAGGTTGACGAGTATTCATGTGTACCTACACAAAAGAGACACAAACCAAAGAAAGTGTGTGCGTGGTAAATGTACATATCATCTATCATGATGTGTATGTGAACATGAGAGTTAGCACAAGATAAGCAATGCTCAAAGAAATTTGAGGCATGGTACCGAAATATGTCATCCATCATGCAATGATAGTTATTGCGTTCAACATGATTGGGACGCAAATTATAGCAAGTGTGTGGCACAACAATAGCATTTTTATTCATGGGATGCATATGGTGCACACAATCAAGGGAATCATGCAATTCATAAGATGGATCAAAATCTCCTAATGGGTATGAGGAAACTATGGGGGTCTCCTCATGAGCAATAGCGAAATCATCATATGGAGAATATTGACAGCATGGCAAACAATGCATGTCCAAAGCTAGGTGGTCATGGCATATGAGATAAATGATGCAAAGGGAGCATATCAATATCATTACAGGAAAAACAAACACCAATAACCATGGGCTTGTCATCTATGCCATATGTGCAAATTGGGTTTATTTTAATGGCATATGCATAGTCACTACGATGAGACTGCAAATATGACATATGGGAGATCTCATGCATAGCATATGACAAGTCAAGCGGATTATCAAACATGATGTGACCAAGAGAATTATCACAAGAAATCCTATGTAACATGGCGTCACAACTAATAGACTCCACATGGCAATCATCAAACTCATCATAAATGAGTAAATCATTGCATGAGGAAATCATACTAGCATGAAGCATGGTAATAGGTGGATCAACATCATGCAAGCAATCGATGTCTAGAATGTCCACTAGTGGGACAAGAGCATCACCAACACCTGTTACCTTTGTCATTCCACTCACGTGGTGTAGGTGAGGTGGCATGGACCAAATCATGGTCAACGTCATCATCATGATGGAACCATGTGGGGGTGCATCATAGTCCACCATGGCCATCGTCTTGTCCAAAGGAAGGATGAAGTCGTCGAGGATCAGCGCGTCGTTGTATATGGGACCTAGCACCAAATTAGAAGACACAATAGAGGTAGAGGTTAAGTTGTTAGAAATCGAAATGGCCTCACATGCCCTATCAACTACCTCACTCTCTCTATGTGGTGGTGGCTCACTCACCCCCTCAAGGTAGGTGCACTCAATGTCACATATGGTGGAGTCACTCAAATCACTCAAGTGGTGGTGGTGGCTCTCCTCACTTGGGAATTGGGGCAGCTCATCATATATGGAGCTAGTGGTGAAGTCACTCTCACTCTCAATATGGTGGCAAAAGTCACTCAAGTCATCATACGTCGCCGTGGTCGAAGGGAAAATCCCATGCTCAACCATCTCGTAGTCGTCGTCGTGGATGAAGGCCTAAGATGGCACATCATCACTCTCATCCTTGCTCATCACCATGTCACTTGCCTCCAAATCATGATCCTTGAGTTGCTCCGTAGTCGTAGTCGTCACCGCGCCGTCTTTAAAAAGAGTCATAGTAGACTCGGCATCGTTAATGCCAAGAGGGATGGCAGTGAAGTCGAAATTTGGAGTGTCGTCTTGGAGCTCGTCGGGCTTGGACATCTTGGTGGTACTATCCTCATGCTCGTTGCCGTGGAGCTTGGTCGTCACGAAGTGTGCTTGGGGTGGGGAAGCCTTGTCCTTCCTGAGTTCTTGTTGCGCCATGAGAGCACCAATGTAGTTGTCGTCCAGGGACTTGTAGTTCTCGAGGAAGATAGTCTTGGAGATGTCATTGTTCAATCCCATCATGAAGTGGAACTTCATCGAAATGGGGTCGTCCATGCCGGATCATCTGCTTCCTTCATGTTCTTGAAGTACTCGTCGAGGGACCTAGATCCTTGTATGGTGTTCTCCAATAGGCGTAGAAGATGTTCCGTGTAGGTGGAAGGCACAAATTCTCGCCTCATCACTTTCTTCATCTTGGTCCAAGTCATGGTGAAGCTTGTCGAAGGTCTATGAAGCCACCATGTTGATGCGTAGTCATGGAAGGTAGTTGTGGCGCACTTCACTTGATCTTCGGAGGGGACTTGGTGTAGCTTCAAGTAGTCATCCATCTTGTGATCCCACTTGAGGTACTCTTCGGGGTCATGAGTCCCAAAGAATGGAATCTCATCATTGTCGGTGAAGTCAAAGTAGCTCATGGAAGTAGTGGACTTGAGCTCGTGGAGTAGGCGAAGATGTCATACATCTGAAGGCGAAGATGCCTTGAAGTCACATGGCGAAGATGCCAATGTTGTTGAAGAAGACGTAGTCTTGGGGCTGATGTCGCGGCTCTGTATAGCCTGTGCACACGGGGGTGCAGACGGTCGTGTGCACGGGGGTCAAGGGCTCGTGGGAACGGGGTTGGCAGAGAAGCCAACATGCTCTCGGTAGGCTGCTGTTCCGTTCTTGTGGTACGCCCTTGGTAAACTTGAAATTCTTGGTCTTTTCGGTGTCGATGCCAGTGTGTACTTGCCGAAGATGGTAGCGTGGAAGTCTTTGCACTAGAGCATCTTCTCGAAGATGAGGAAGACCGCTTGCGGTTCTTGATGAGGACCTTGAGCTCCTCCATGTGCCTGTCTATCTTGGCGTCGAGGAAGTTCTTCATGGCATCGAACTCGTCGTCGTGATTGTAGACCGGAGATGATGTGCCTTGCCTATCTATCACAAGACTCGAGCAAAGGTGAGTAGGAAATGAGATAAACAATACCAAGCTACCTTTTCCCAAATTTGAAGATGTATCTCGTGTCACTCAATGTGAAATGAAAGAATAGTGGAATTCGTGCCAGACTTGTTCACTCACATCTACAAAGTAAAGCTTATCGAGTGGCTTGGTTAGGACAAGTGGCACAAATTCATGCAAATTGAAGTCCAAGATATTGTAAATGTTGAAATAAATCCAAAGGACTCAAAATGCAAAGCAAGTGATCACAAATATATAGGAGGGCAATAAAGGAACACACACGGTGGGATAATGGGGCTTGTGCAACTATAGGGATGAGCAACACAAAATTGCCTAATGAAGACGAAGCTCGTGTTGCACGAACACTAGGAGAGCACTAGCTTGATTGCACACTTGGGCACGATTCACCACTTGGCACCAACCTATATGTATGCAAGCTAAATGTTTCCTATTCCATGTATACTCATGCACAAGTATCTCTTTTCATGCTCAACACTCTTTTGCTTATAAGCTTATTATGGTCTTTCTTTTCTTGATTAAAAGCTTTTTTTTGCTCTTCTCTTCCTTTCCACTTTTCTTATTGAGCCTCAACCAAAAATATGAGAGAAGTATCACAAGATATGCATGACAGAAATCAATTGCACTATATGATATATCCAATTATGCAACAATATGATATTGTATCACTATGGTGCACAAGTTTTCACGAAGCCCGACAATACTATGACAGCTAGTCTCAATAGGTATGAAGGTGTGTGTAAAGATGGTGGGCTATCAAGATGTAATGGCAAGGAAGGAAATTTGTATGACGGAATGGATACCTTCATGACACTTAACCTTTCACGAAGTCATGTGTAACCGGCCTTGCTTCCGGTTGAAGATGGTCTCAAAGGATGGATGGTCGTGGTCGATGTGGAATGTCATGGTGGATGTAGTCGATGGAATGATACAAGTCACCGGTGGTGGATGAAAATGTAACCATACCTAAGTAGCCTAAACACCTTAGGAGACTCAAATCACAACTCAACCAACCACAAATGCAATAAGAACCAAAATGGGTTAGTTGCGGAAGTTTTATGCGGTGGTACGAAAGTTACGGCGGAAGGCCTATGCAAAAGATGCAAAAATGGACAAAATTTTATGGAGTCAAATGGGGGTAAAACCAACATGAGCAGCTCGGTCACGTTGCTAGCTTTTCAACGAGCCAAAGAACACCCAAATCGGAGTTCGGGAGTGGAAGTTATGGTCGAAAACGTAAAAGCGGCTGCTGCTGGTCCGTAGGGGGGCCGTGCGCACGGGGTCAAAGGCCCATGGACACGGGGTCCTGTGCGCATGGTACAAGGCCGTGGACACAGGGTCTCCACGGACGTATCGGGGGCCTGTGCACACGGGGTCTGGGGCCCGTGGGCACGGGGTGGGCGGAAAATTCGCGATTTCAAACTCAGATTTGAGAGGGATTAAGAAAAATTGGGCTATGGGGACGCAATTGGAGGTGGATCTACTTGCTATACACCAGATCCATGGATTGAAATCAACAAAAACTCACAAGAAACATCAAATCACAAAAAAATTGGTATGGCTTTTTTTGTGGGGAATTTTCGAAATTGGGCAAGGACAAGCAAAATTAGGCTAGAAAACAAGGAGGGGGCTCCAATTTCGTGAGAAACCTTGGCTCATGATACCATAATGTTGTAGGGTGGAACCCTAAGTGGAGATATCTCACGAATTGGAGGGGGGATCCCCAAGAACAAGAAGATCACAAAAGTGGAAGTCACAATAGAACACTCAAGAACAAGTCCAATCACACATCCACTAGACTCAAATCCACACAAGATCCACAAAGGTACATAAACAACAAGAGGAACATGGGTACGTGGTAAAGTTCATCTCAAATCCAAAGGGAGATGAGGTCTAGAGCTCTAAGAGATCCTTCCCTAGATGGGGTCTTGAATCCACTAGGGATCTTCTCCAAAGGAGGCCTTGAACTCCAATGGAGTGTCTCTCTCTCAAGAGGAGGAATCCCACAAGGGGAGGTACACGAGCTAAGCTCTAATGTCTAGATCTATCCTTAGCTAAGTCTAAATGGAGGAGGGGAAGGAGTATATATAGTCCTAGGCAAAGAGAGGGATAAGTGGGGGCGAAATGGTAATACAAGGGCAAAGGCCGCAGCAACACACAGGGGGCCCCGTGCGCACGGGGTAAGTGGAGCCCGTGCGCACGGGGTATCCATAGACCTGGCGACTTAGCCCGTGCGCACGGGCTTGTACTGTGGGCACGGGGTCTAAAGGCTCATGCGCATGGGGTGTCCTGAAGATCGTCGCATGTCTTCTCGTGGACTCCTGTCAGTGTAGGTGGAACCTCACCTTGTCGAATTCGGGGCTCCACGGACCCAAGAAAGATTCGAACCCTGGGGCGTGTGAGAAGAGCTCAATCTCCCCCACCTGCCAACCCGTCGATCTCACGGCCTGGCTCGATGAACTGGAAAGGAAAGGGACACGACAGTTTACCTAGGATCGAGCCACCTTGCGGTGTAATACCCTACTCCTACTTTGTGGTGGATTAGCCTCGAGGTGGGCTGAGGATGAACTGGTACAGAGGAAGAACGACCTCAGGAGGTGTGTTCTTGTGTTGGTGTGAGCTGGTGAGGGTTTGGATGGTCTTATTTATCCGTCCTCCTCTATGGTGGCGGCTAAGCAATATTTATAGTGGCCTTGGTCCTCTTCCCCCAAAATGAAGGCGGGAAGGGATTCCACAACGACCAAGTTTGAAGGGAGACAAATAGTACATCCTATCCTGATAAAGGTGGTCTTCGCCTGCAAAGCTTCTGTTCGTGACGTCGTGGTGGGCTCGGCGATGACCTCCGCCCTGCCGTCCTGGCGGTCTTGGTATTGTAGCATGGAAATGGAAACCTTTGGCTGATTCCTCGGGACTCCGCGCCTGCGCTCGCTTCCTTAGCACCAAAGAGGAAACCTGTTGTACTGCGCCCGCTGGCGCCCGCCTGGCCTTCGTCGTCATGGCTTGTGTCACCTTAACCTCACGAGGTGAGTGCTTGCATAGGAATCTCCGCTCCTCGGGAGTCCGCCTAGGGAGGCCGCTCCCTCTGGAGGTCCTGGCGTCGTCCGCCTCGCGAGGCTTGGCCCCTCGCGAGGGTCTTGTGTTGTTGATGCTGAAGATGGGCTGTACCAGGCCGCCGATGGAGCCACGCCGTGGGCCGCAGGTAGGCAAGTTTGGGTACCCGGTTCCCAAAATGCCGACAATAGCCCCCGGGCCCAAGGCATGCTCGGGCTTGGCTTCGAAGCGAAGCCAAAGGGCAAGAGCAAAGCGCCACGGGCCCCAACCGCCTACAGACCTGGTCAACACATGGCACTTGATGGGACGTGGGCGTCTCCGCTTCCCCATGCTGCCTCGGCAACCATTCGACTTGACCATAGCCTGCTGTATACAAAAAGATCATCATTACTAGGGATCATGGAGGCCGGCGGTTGGCCTCCCTCTGGCTATAAATGGAAGGAGGGGCGGAGCCCCCTGCTCATCTCTGTCTTCCCGCTATTTGCTCCTTCTTCCTCCTTCTCGTCTCGCCGTCTCGTCGAAGCACCCATGGCACCGATGAGGAGGTTTTCCGTGGCGGAGAAGGGGAAGGCCCCTTAGGAGGAACTCGAGCCACTCCTATCGAAGAAGAGGTTCAGCCACTCCCGCGACGCCGTCGAGGGTCCCGAGGTGACACGGCCTTGGCACGAGCGGCCTCCTCCGGGCTTCCCGATCCCTGTGTACACCCATGCACAGAGCCCTGGGTGCAGGGGCAACGCCCAGCACTACGAGGGCCGGGGCCGCGGAGGAGGATGGGCGGTGGCTGCACGGACACTCGGCTCGTGAACTCACGCCGAAGGCACATCACACGAGTTCATGGTGTTGGCGGCAATGCTGCAGTGCACGTGGATCCGGCTCCCGTGGTTCTTTGCAGAGGAGATACTGCCGAGGGGCCCCTCGAGCTGTGGCTGCAACACGCCGGGTGCTGCAGCCAAGCTATTGAAGAGGAGGTCGAGGTCGCCCCCCTCCCCCGGGCGACGCCTTCATGATTCAAGGATGGGGCGAGATCGCCCGCGCCTACTGCCCGGAGGGGGCTCCCACCATCCACTTCGAATATGACGGTGCCTCAACGCTCCTCTGCAAGGTCTTTGGTGAGGACGGTCGGCGCCTGGAATGCTGCCCCGGGGGGAGGCGGTCGAGGCGGCGCGGCCACGGGCTTTGAACTTGCCCTTGGCCTTGCCGGCGACTCCTCCGACGGCAGCAGCGACTCTCTGGAATCCAGCGATTCTCCGGAGTCTAGTGACGACGATAGCTACGAGCCGCCGAGTTCTCCCTGCACCCGTAGCATGGCAGCGGCATTGACTCGGTGCCATCGGTGATGTCCTGAGGCCAGGGTTCTTCAGGGTCCTTCTCTTTTGCTTTTCCTGCACCAAATCGTGACGAGCCCCGTGGGGGTATGTAAGGACTGTAATGCTTTCGCCTTAATGCTATTATTCCTGGCTTGGCGCTGCGATCGCGTATCTCACCTTGGAACGGTGCTCCTTTTTGTTCTCGCGGTAGCTTAGTGCTCTACCCCGACAGGACCCAGTCCCCAGGCAGGCTTCAGCCGTCGCTGGTATGCCAGGTCATGATGCAGTGGTCAAGGCCAGGAGGTGAGCGCCCCGACGTCCGGTAAGAGCCTCTAAGGCGCGATGCTCAGGAGGTCCCCTTTAGCGCGCAAGTAGCTCCCCGAAGGCCGAAAAGGGAAAACGGCCTTGCCCGAGCGAGATCGCGAGAGTCAAAATACTGAATCATGAGGTTTACGCCGATGTGTGTGGGGTGACTTATCTTGTCGAGCATGCGGTGGTTCCTTTGCGCGACGCCTGACCGTGTCCTGGTGGTGGTGCTTCTAGGCAGGGCTCACGCCGATCCCCTTTTTCTCGCTCATCCAAATGCTCTACATTCTTGGGTCTTGGCCCTCGAGCGAGGCTCAGCCGCCGCTGTTATGCCAGGTCGCGATGCCATGGTCAAGGCCAGGGGGTGAGGGCTCGAGAGCCAGTAGGAGTTCCTGAAGCGCGATGCTCAGGGACCCCCCCTTTAACATGCAAGTGAATTGCATGGAAAAGGGGTGGCTGGCCTTGGAGGGGTTGTGACTCGAGGTGCTGGCGGGGCCGCTCGTGGTCCCGCCTCTGGAGGTTCCTGCGAGTTAGTCGGAGAAAGAGAACATAACACATAGCCGTGCTTGTTGTCCTGTCGTTGATCTTTCCGCAATAATAGGAAGGCACTGAGGACCCGGTGAGGTGACGTACGCGGGGCAGGTCGTGAGTTAGAGCTCGATCTCTTAGATTTATCAGCGCTGCAGGGACGGACCCAAGCACAGGCGCCGTGTGAGCAGCCCCTGTTGCGAGATGAGCAAGAGGCGGGTTAGCAACGCGCGGAGGCCGCGAGGGGCGATACCATAAATAACGAGACAGCAGAGGTAAAGCCAATAACCATGATAACACAAGCTAGCATGCTGGTCCGGAGTACATGAAAGAAAATGGTGGGGTCGCGGGAATGGCCCTGGCGGCTTGAGGATAATGCAGCCCGAGGGGCGCCCTCAACTAAGCAAACCAAAAACTGTCACCTGGCACCGTTGCTGAAGAAGTGTTGGAGTAGCTAAAGACGCGTGCCGTAGAAGTCGCTCCTCATGAGGCGTCCGGCTCCTGAGCCCCGTGAGGCTCCGGAGGCCCGGGGGGCTCGTGAGGATCCAGCGCCTCCTCCGATAGGATCGCCTGGTGCCTGGCCTCGTGAGCCTCCAGGACGGCCCGCGTGTAGCGCCGGTGCGTGGAAACCATGTTCAGCAGGCCGAACGGCATGCAAAGATGGCTGCGGGGACAAGCCTCACTCCTTCCAACGTGGGACGGCCAGAAGAGCTCCTGAGATGCGACTCTGTTGAGCCATGGGATGTTGACGCAGACGCGCAGCTCGCTACCCTTGTCAGGGGAGGGAGCTGCGCCGGGTGGTGTGGGGCGACGCTCGCCTCGCATGGCTCTTGCTTCCTGAAGCTCCTCGATTGCCTTGGTGATGAGCTCCTGAGCGCCAGGCGCCTCGCACCCTGCGCTCTTCTCGCGGAAGCTGTGGTGCCTGAATGCCTCCCTTGCAACGCTGGCCAGGTCAGAGGCCCTCCAAAGGAGAGCCCCTGAGCCCAACCTATGAGGGGCGCCGGGCGCGCCTTCCTATGCGAGAGGGGAAGGCGCCCCATCAGTGGGCGCAGGTCCTGAGGCGCGATCATTGGTTGCCCCATCCTCCTGAGATCCTCGGCGGAGCAGCTGCTTCTTCTTCTTGGGGATGACCTCAGGAGGGTAGACGACGCCCTCGTCATCTGGGTTCCTGACCGCCGCAGCCTGGTAGGCACGCTCGAGGGAGCACACCACATCCTTCATCCTTTTCATCGCAGGCAACCGTGATGATGCCACCGCTTCTCAGCATCTTGAGGACATTGTAGCTGTGGTGAGTTGCAGCCATGAGCTTGGCCAGAGCTGGATATCCAAGGATGGCATTGTACGGGAGGAGAATGTGGGCGACGTTGAAGTCGATGAGCTCGGTGTGGTAGTTGTCGCGCTTGCCGAAGGTGACAGGGAGGCGGATCTGCCCTATGGGGACGGTGGAGCCATCGGTCACCCCCGAAAAAGGCTTGGTAGGCTAAAGCTGGTCGTACGGCACCTGGAGAGTGTCAAACGTCTCGACAGAAAGGACATTGAGCCCCGCGCCGCCATCGATGAGTGTCTTGGTGACGAGGACGTTGCTGATGGTGGGAGAGCAGAGCATCGGGAGCGCACCGACAGTGGCCACACACTTGAGCTAGTCAGTAGAGTCGAAGGTGATGGTGTACTTGGACCACCTGAGCGGACGCGTCGCCTCGAGCTTGGGGAGGGTCGCGTTCACCTCGCGAGCGAACTACTTGAAGGTGCGATGGGAGGCGGGAGCCTTGGCGCCACATAGGATGCAAGCAATGGCACGAGGCCCTTGGAAGCCCCCGACCCCATCATCTTGGTGGTGGTCATCATTCCTCCTTGGTGGCGGCGGCAGCGGAGGAAGGCCAGCATTGCCCTAAGGACGGTCCTTACAAGGCTTATCCCGCCAGGGGCCCTCGCGTAGCTGGCCCTGCCAGCGATCCTCACGAGGCTGATCGCACCAGTCCTGGCGGGGGTCGCGGTTGTCCCAGCGTCCCCCACCTCGGCCTCCTCCACGGCCATAGCCATGGTCGTTGCGCTCGGGATGGCGTCCAAGCGCTCGTCCCAAATGGCCCTGAGCTCTAGGCAGCCATTGGTGTTGTGGCTGTGCACATTGTGGAAGATGTAGAACGGACGGCTGCCCTTGGAGGACTCTGGGTGGTTGCAGCCGCGCTTCATCTCAGGTTCGGCCGCGAGCACAGCTAGGCCCTTGCGCTTCACGCCCTTGGCCTTGGCTTTCTTATCCTCAGGGTCGGCCTCCGGGAGCTCAAGGAGGGAGAGACGACCTTCCTCGGCCCTCGCACACCTGGTTGCCATGTTGAACATCTCATCCGAGCATAGGTCCTCATGTATGCCGAGCTCTTCCTTCATCTTGACATCCCGGACGCCATCAGTGAACGCCGAAATGATGGCCTCGTACGACACCTTGGGAATCTTGAGCGAACGTTGGTGAAACACTAGATGTATTTGTGCAAGATCTCTCCTGGCTGCTGCTTGATGCGCCGCATGTCACCCACAGCAGGTGCGCGGTCGCGAGTGCCCTGGAAGTTGGCGATGAAGCGCTCTCGCATTTCATCCTAGGAGGAGACCGATCCTGCGGGGAGGTTCAGGAGCCACGAGCGTGCGCCGTCCTTGAGGGCCATGGGAAACCAGTTCGCCATGACTTTCTTGTCACCGTTGGCCGCCTCGATGCTCAGCTCGTAGAGCTGGAGGAACTCATCAGGGTCTGGGGTGCAGTCGTAGCGTGGAGGCAGGTCTGGCTTGAACTTCCTAGGACAGACGACGCGGCGCAGCTTCGGGGTGAACGCACGGCAGCCCGCCGCACTCACGGGAGCCTGCCATAGAGGGGGGCCTGGTCTTGGCGCTCGCGCACCACAGCCTCGGGCAGCACGCGGTCTTGACATGGCGGTGCTGGGAGCGCACGCGCCTCTCCTTGGGGCCGCTGCACCACTTGGCAGCTTTCTTCATCGCACACTGGCGCCCTGCGCGGTGGGTCGCACCGATGGGCCTCACGCCTTGGCTTGAGGGTGGCATCTTGCCTGGGAGGTGGAGGAGGCACACCGTGGGCCACGTTGCCCGCAAGAGGCGGCGGGGGAGGCAGCGACCGAGACAGTGTAGGGGCCTCTCCAGCGGCGCTGACGAGCTCGGCGATGCGGTCCAGCCAGTCCTCGTAGAGGTAATCGGTTGGGCGATAGCGCAGAAGCTCGCGTGCCATGAGCAACGCAGCCTGCGCGTTCGCCGGCCTGCGATGAGCATGGGAAGACGAAGCTGCCGCCGGAGTCAGTGATGGAGTGGTAGTGCGTCCATCACGCTGCAAAGAAGGCTGTGGCGATGAAGCATGCTGCTCATGAGCCACGGGGCCGGTGGTGGCGTTTGCCGCAGGCGATGGGGAACAACGGGGGGTGCCGTCGCCTGCAGGCGCTGTCTGGGCGACGCAGGTGGCGAGGGCAGACCGGCGCTCAGTACGAACTCGACGAGTGTCAACCATGAGAATGGTAGAACAATGGTGAATCGACCGGCGGGAGAGAGATTCCGACGCACCCCTACCTGGCACGCCAAATGTCAGATTCGGGGCTCTGCGGACCCAAGAAAGATTCGAACCCTAGGGCGTGTGTGAAGAGCTCAATCTCCCCCGCCTGCCAACCCATCGATCTCATGTCCTGGCTCGATGAACTGGAAAGGAAAGGGACACGGCCATTTACCCAGATTCGGGCCACCTTGCGGTGTAATACCCTACTCCTTCTTTGTGGTGGATTAGCCTCGAGGTGGGCTGAGGATGAACTGGTGCAGAGGAAGAACGACCTCAGGAGGTGTGTTCTTGTGTTGGTGTGAGCTGTGAGGGTTCCGATGGTCAGATTTATCCGTCCTCCTCTATTGTGGCGGCTAAGCTATATTTATAGTGGCCTTCGTCCTCTTCCCCCAAATGAAGGCGTGAAGGGATTCCACAACGGTCAAGTTTGAAGGGAGACAAATAGTAAATCCTATCCTGACAAAAGGTGGTCTACACATGCAAAGCTTCTAGTCGTGACATCGTGGTGGGCTCGGCGATGACTGTCGGTGTCAAAACTGGCGGATCTCGGGTAGGGGGTCCCGAACTGTGCGTCTAAGGTCGATGGTAACAGGAGACAGGGGACTCAATGTTTACCCAGTTTCGGGCCCTCTCTATGGAGGTAATACCCTACTTCCTGCTTGATTGATCTTGATGAATATGAGTATTACAAGAGTTGATCTACCACGAGATCGTAATGGCTAAACCCTAAGAGTCTAGCCTGTATGACTATGGTTATCAGTCTCTCCCTCCGGACTAAGTCCTCCGGTTTATATAGACACCGGGAGGATCTAGGGTTACACAAGGTCGGTTACAGAGAAAGGAATCTACATATTTGATCGCCAAGCTTGCCTTCCACGCCAAGGAGAGTCCCATCCGGACACGGGTAGAGTCTTAGGTCTTTGTATCTTCACGGCCCATCAGTCCGGCCCATGGCTAACAGGCCGGACGCCCGAGGACCCCTTAGTCCAGGACTCCCTCAGTAGCCCCTGAACCTGGCTTCAATGACGAGGAGTCCGGCGTGCAGTTTTGTCTTCGGCATTGCAAGGTGGGTTCCCCTTTTCGAATACTCCACAATGGTCTTCGGATGTAACGAATGTGTCCGGCTCTGCAACATGAGTTTCGTATATTTCCACAGAGGGCATAATAATTTATAAGTCCAATCCACTGGCAATTGTTCATAGCGTGATGCCACGTCACCACCTGGTCATTATTTTGAACCATTTGTTGGCCTGCCACCCCGCGTTTTGGGGCGTGGCTTCATAGGCACGTCTTATCCAAGCTGAGATCGTGTCCCCTTATTAAGGGATTCTTGTCAACACGGACGTGGGTAACCCAACCGTCTCTTGGGTACAACTCCTTGGGAACATGCAAGTTTTATGGCCCAGGAGGAGGCATTCGATACTCACAGCCTTTATAAAGGGGTGCAGACCCGTCTCTCTCTTCCACGCTTGCTTCTTCCTCAGCCTTCGCTACCTCGAGTTCTAACACCCAAGTTTCGATCGCCACAAGCCTCAGTCATGTCCGGATCCATCCTTCAAGGCCGGTGGGTGGCTTCTTCTGTTACAGGGGAGGATATTGCGAAGCTTAGGGCGGCAAGATATCTGACCGTAGAAATCCACCATCGGCTCCCCGCTGAAGGGCAGGTTATCCCTACCCCCAGATCCGGCGAGCGGGTCGTGTTTGTCTCCCACTTCCTCCGAGGGTTAGGATTCGCCCTTAATCCCTTTGTCCGTGGGCTCATGTTCTATTACGGGCTGGATTTTCACGATCTGCCCCCGAACTCTGTTCTTCTCATCTCGGCGTTCATCGTCACGTGTGAGGCCTTCCACCGGATCCCTCCGCACTTCGGCTTGTGGCTCAAGACCTTCAATGTGAAGCCGCAGGTGATAGAGGGGAAGCAGGCGGAGTGCGGTGGTGACACAGTGAGCAAGCTTAATAGTGCTCTTTGGCTAAAAGGATCCTTCACAGAATCTTCTGACTTATGGCAGCGGGAGTGGTTCTATATCACCGGGCCCCGTGGTTCCAAGTGGGCGGCTACGCCCGCGTTTCGATCCACCCCTCCGATTCAGCTCACATCATGGATTAATAAGGGATTGGACTAGGGATCAGTTGATGAGGTGCAGACTCTGGAGAGCCACGTCCGGAGCCTCCTTGAGAAGGACATCGATCTTATCAATGTTATTCAGGTAATGCTGGTTCGTCGGACCCTGCCGTGCCAGAGACGGCCTCTCTGTATGTGGGAGTTTAATCCAGAAGGGCCACGGACTCTTCAACACTTCTTCGGCACTACGCACAAAGGAATGTGGAAATTATTTTTCGGGACACGAAAACATTGGCCGGATACCACCGAAGACATCGGCCTTGACTGCAACCATCCGGATACCGCGGTAAGAACTCGACCCCTGAACACCTTTTAGTCAGGTATCCTGCGATAAGATACTGAGTAAACCATCTTTTCCAGGCTGGATAAAGAAAGCAGAACGAATTAGGCGTTCGGCCCCCCTTCCCGAAGACTCAGCGGACCCCCTGCTAACAAGGATGCTGGCCCCGGCACCGTACCAGGTGCCTGTGAAGGAGGGCAAGGCGGAGAGCGGGAAGACCAGAGGTGGCCTTCATTCCAAAGGTAAGTTAGACACCAAGTCCGGAGAAATCAAAGTTTCCTTGCCCGAAGACAAAGGTGAAGGAGAAGCAAGCATCCCTTCTCCCC
Source organism: Triticum aestivum (assembly GCF_018294505.1). NCBI lineage: Eukaryota > Viridiplantae > Streptophyta > Magnoliopsida > Poales > Poaceae > Triticum > Triticum aestivum. The sequence goes on along the minus strand of NC_057802.1, from coordinate 175,085,029 downwards.
ATAGCAAGAAAAGGGCCGCTTCCGAAGGTTGGGAGGAAAAGGCTCCCAAGAGAGGCAGAATGACATCGTCGGGCAGCTCGGGATTGGAAGGCGACACCGTCGCGCAGCTCCGCCGCGAGGGCAAGCCTTCGACCAAATCGTAAGTGAACCAGGGGGCTTTAAGCACATCCCGTTCCTTTCCTGTTATGAAAGTAACATGTTATATATATATATATTCGCAGTTCGGCGCACAGTTTTCCTCAACAATCCTCTTCCTCGGGAGATCTTTTCTCGGAGATGATGGAAAGCGAGACGCCTCCCCTAGCCTCCTCGCCCAATAAGGCGGACGGCTTCGAAGTGCCGTCCCGGAGGGTTTCTCCCGATCAACAAGCAGCGCGAGAGATGAAGAAGACATTACCCGAAGGTGGACCCCCGATCGCCCGGGGTTCGGGGCCGCCAATGAAGGCCCCGGACTATCCGATTGACAGCCGGAGATGATTCTGGAGACGAGTAAACGGGTTCCTTCAAAGGGAGGCCGTGCTCCTACAGCGGCTTCCGAAGATCTGGCAGCGCCGGATATGTTGAGGGGTGTGCTGCAACAATCATCCGTCTTAGAGGAACAGTGTACCTTGATGAGTACGGTGGTTGAGAGGATTCTGTCCGCGAAGAGCGGATTAAATGAAGCCTTCGTGAGCCTGCTAAGAGGCTTTGAGGTTTGTGATGTAATATTTTCAACTGTATTTTATTCGCAAAATGCACCTGTGTATACATAGTAGCCCCTGAGACTCGGATTGGCTTCCCATGGGAGGCGATTAGAGGATCAAAAAGATATGCTCAGGGAATAATCTAGTTAATTGGAACACAGACTGTTTCTCCCCTGACGACTGCCCGGACTACAGAAGTTGCCGAGCTGCAGCGGAAGCTTGATGCGGCAGGGGATGATATTGCGTTAATCAATAGGCGTCTTGACGAGTCGCAAGGTATGTATTTGGAGCAGTCATTACACATACATGTTTTTAATATAAGCATGACGCTGAAAATTGTATACTAGGATATGCATGGCTGCAGATGGTGCCGCCGCAATTGAGATTCTTTGGGCCGAGCTAGCCCGGGCCAAGGAGCAGGACCGGTTTAGTAATGCGGCTGCCGAAAAGGCATCGGCCGAGCTAAAGGCCGAACAGGCTGCTCGGCGCCAAGACGAGGAGAAAATATCCACGATGGCGCTCGAACTAAAAAATGCTGCTAGCCGCTGTGAATTCCTCGAGAAGGAGAATAAAGCCAAAACGGCTGATCTAGACAAGGCCTTGCGAGAGGCGAAAGAGGCGCGGTCCGAATCTAGAGCGGCCCATGAGGAGATCCGACAAGCTGGGGAGATTGCGGCTGGTAAGCCCTTTTTATTATAGACTAAGTTCGGCGATCCGAATTATGCTCAGCTTAACCAAGTGTGAAGCTCTCCAGACGTGTTTTTGGACATGCCGAAGAGCTCTTCCGATGCGGTGCTGTTTTACCAAGCGCAAGAGGGATATGCAACGGACAAGCTTTTCTGGTCATAGTTTGGTGCATCAAAACGCCCTCTGCTGCTGAATGAACAGATGTCCCAATGGGCCGAGCTTCATTATCAGCATGGTTTTGTAGAATACCCAGCCAAGAGTGGCATGTCCATATGGCTTCAACCATGCAAACGGAAGCTGCACACCTCTTTAAAGGACTCAACCAATGAAAGCATCAAGCGAGTGAAGGGCCAAGGTTGCAGACAGCCCATATCAATTTCACTATCAACAAAGACGAGCTGGTCAACAACATAGAGACGCAGACGTGCGGCAGAAAGCGGCTCAGGCTAATAAACCCGACGACAAGTCTGCCCTTTTTTATTTTACTCCTTCTTTTCTTTCTTTTTGCATTGTATATTTTACAAAGTTCCTTTTGTCAAAGCTCGGCATACACGGCTTGAGCATACGAAATAAAGAAATTGCACCCCTTAAGGCTTTTTAGCATTTCCTTATAGCCACTACCTTTGAGCCAAAAGAATACTTTTATGATACAATTGTTGTTTATAAAGGGCTTCGCTTTTAATCTCATGCCCCAAGTTTCAAGTCCGAAGTATCTATTCGGCGTCTCGGATGTTGTGTTATATACACCAGTTTCGAACCTAGATTTTGGTCAATAGTTGGGTTACCCGGATCCTATGCTTACCTCTTACGTTTTCGATCAATTTGGCTAAGGGTGTAAAGGGAGGACCACTGCGATTGTGCGGCCAGCTCGAATGGCAAAGCGCCTGAGTGCAGAAAGCCAAAAATTGACTGTTTGGGTAAGCGTAAACTAGCGGCCATCCAACGATAGCATCAAGTAATTTATCATTTGAGATAACCCATGTTAAACGAAGGGCTCTTTATCAAATCAGCCGAGGTGGTTAGTGGCTTAAACGCCGGCTACACAGCCAACCACTTCAAATACAGGGGGCTCATCATCAGCCCCCACAGTCAAGCTCCTACGACTAAGTGAAAGCTAAAAACCACAATAGTCTGATTGCCTTGTTCCTATGTGCATGGAACGCCTCCGGGAACCGAGATGTCGGCCAAGGGTCGTGATTGCCTACGAAACACCCTTTATGTATTGCACAAAGGGGCAGAAGCCGACGACTGGTCACTTTGAGTTTAACATGGTCACACGTGAGTCAAATATAAACATATGTCGGAATATAAAGCCGAATTCTTTGCAAACAAAAGGAAGTTTTTTACATCCACTACACTTTGGCATCCCGAAGTACTATCTAAAAATACAAAGTGTCCTCCAGACACTCGGCCTCGGTGCCCGGGCTCCCTCTACCACCTCGGCAAGGTACTGCTCCACGATCCGGTTCTTCCCCTCAGGAGGTCCACAACCACATCCGTCGCACTGACGCACGGATAGTGGGTCCTTACATGGGTGTAGGCCCGCTGGGCGCCCTCCAGGCACGCCGACCGCTTCCAACGCGCCACTTGAGGGACGGCCTCCCGCAACTAGGCCAAGAACCCAAAGAGGCTGGTCGCGAGCACCTCCATGGGCCACAGGTTGACACAAAGGTCTTGGAGCACCGGCTTCACCATGCAGAGGAGCTCCATAATTGCTTCATTTGATGATTCAGCAACTCCGGATGCGAGGGTGCCTGGAATTGCTGCCAGAACGCCCTCTCCGCAGCATAGCCCTCCCGCGCGCTGAAGTAGATGCCGGCATCCGCCATGCTCCTCAGGAGATCCACGAAGGCCTCTGTGGATTGCCACGGCTGGGTGAGCTCGACGAACCCTTGCTGCCAAAAACACATTGACGTAAAAATGGCTTACTAGCAGGGATGTGCCTCACTTGCTGGAGCACTTCACGGTCGGCCCGGGCCTGGGTTTGGACCTCAACGTGCGCCAAGTGCAGCTTCTCAAGCTCCTCGACCAATGCCTTCTCCTTGTTTTGAAGGGCATGGCGCTCTTGGTACACACCCTTCAAGGCCTCCTCCACCTCCAGGACCTGTGCTTGGTCCTTGCGCTCTCTCCGCCTTCTCAGTGGCCAGCTCGTTCTTCGCCTTGGTAGCCATAGTTTCCTACTGCTTGGCCTCCTGCCGAGCTTTCGCCAGCTCGACCTTGAGCGCCTCGAGCTTCGTTGTAGCAGCTGTCATGAAAAACAGCTTGGCATCAGCATTAAACATTTTTTAGCGCACTTTCAAAGTCAATTTTATAACCTCGGAAAATCTGAAGTTTACCTTGAGAAAGCTCAATCTGCTTCTGCATCAAAGCGAGGTCCTCTTGACCTTCTGGTTCATCTCCACTATCTCCTTGGTGGCAGAGCTCGCAGCCGAGGTCGATACCTGCAACATGTACCCAACACTTTAGTCCCTGCTTTCGAATTCAATTCCCTGGCCTGTCCTTTTCCGAAGACCAGCCAAGGTCTTGGGGGCTACTATTATGCATGGCATGACAAATATACTTCGACCCCAAAGCCCATTTCTTAAAACCATCTTTATGCTTGAGGGCTACTAGCTAGCTATGCTATTATAAGCGCTAGGCCACGATATAAGCATAAAAGTCCTCAGACAAAAAAGCTCGTTTTTACGAGCTATTCTAAACAGAGAGGTTGCCCTTAATACAAGAAAACGTACCTCGAAGCTCTTGACGAGGCCTTTGAGGACCTCGGGCATTCTGGCCTCCGCGGACTGGAAGCCCTATAGTGCCATGCCGATCAGGGCACAGTACTCTTCTACAATGGACGAGCCTATTAAGGCTACCTCCATCTCTTCTGCCCATCCCACAGTGGCCCGCCCTAAGGCGGGACGCGGGGGCGACATGACCTCTGTGCCCACCACCGAAGTGCTCGTAACAAGGGTTTCCAGCATTAGCGTTGGCTTCCAAGACAGTTCATGTTGAGCCGTTGTCTGGTTCAGCCCTTCCTGGGGGACCTCGGGGATTGCCTCCCTTGGCCCTATGTTGCTGAGGTCTCGACCTCGGCCATGATAACCGGCACCTCGACCCCGTTGTGTTGACAGAAGGGGCCAGGCCGGATGATGCTTCCCCCGTCCCCTTGAGAGCTGGAGGGATCCTGGTGAGGGAGTCCTGGACTAGGGGGTCCTCGGGCGTCCGGCCTGTTATCCGTTGGGCCGGACTGATGGGTTGTGAAGACATGAAGGCCGAAGACCGTACCCGTGTCCGGATTGGACTCTACTTGGCGTGGAAGGCAAGCTTGGCGACCGATTATGAAGATTCCTTCTTATGTAACCGACTCTATGTAAACCCTAGATCCCCCCGGTGTCTATATAAACCGGAGGGGGTAGTCCGGAAAGGATATACACATTACCATAGTCATATAGGCTAGACTTCTAGGGTTTAGCCATTACGATCTCGTGGTATATCAACTCTTGTAATACTCATATTCATCAAGATCAATCAAGCAGGAAGTAGGGTATTACCTCCATAGAGAGGGCCCGAACCTGGGTAAACATCGTGTCCCCCGTCTCCTGTTACCATCGATCCTAGACGCACAGTTCGGGACCCCCTACCCGAGATCCGCCGGTTTTGACACCGACATTGGTGCTTTCATTGAGAGTTCCACTATGCCGTCGACGAAAGGTTCGATGGCCCCTTCAATCGTTGATAGTGACGCTGTCCAAGGAGAAACCTTCCTCCCCGGACAGATTTTTGTGTTCGGCGGCTTGGTACTGCGGGCCAGTTCGCTTGGCCATCTGCAGCAGATCGATAGCTACGCCCCTAGCCACCAGGTCAGATTTGGAAGCTTGAACTACATCGCGGACATCCGTGGAGACTTGATCTTCAACGGATTTGAGACCGCAGCGATCGCTCCCCCTCGCCCCGATGAACATGACTTAAATCTGTCATCGGATCACGTCCAGGAGATGGTTCCCGTTGCTGCAACGGCCTTAGAACCGAAGCAGATCATGCCATCCGAAGCCACAGAGTCCGCGGCGTTGGAGCCACACACGGACTCGACACCCCGCAATATTTGCATCCATGGAACTCCGGACTCGTTTCCGGCTATAAGTTTCGGACCGGGCACGCCTGCGGACGCCAAGCTGGATCGGTTATCGATTTCCAAATTTAGCGCCGCAGACATTTCCAGCACTCACCTTTGGGCGATGTGCTGAACTCTTTAAAGAATTTGTCCTTGGAGAAGGACTCACAGCCAAACTATGTTCGGTTCGAGTTAGAGGCTGATGATGGGGAATTTTGCTTCCCACCCGCCACCCACTTCAAAGCTACTGTCGAGGACTTAACCGACGAGCTCGATTATGGCTCCGAAGACATCGACGATATGGACGACGATGCCAACAAGGAGCAAGGCCAAGACCCGCCATTCACTGGACGTTGGACGGCCACCTCTTCGTACGACGTGTACATGGTTGATACACCTAAAGGATCTGGCGACGACAAAGAAGAGCCAGATGCGAATAAACCCTCTGACACGCAGTCTAGGCGCCGACGCCCTAAACGCCGCTCTAAGTCACGTCGCTCAAAAGACAGCAACACCGGCATCAGAGAAAATAGTACTCCTGACGACGCCGAAAACAATGAAGACCCTGTTGGAGCAACATCCAAACAAGAGGAACAAGACAACGAGCAAGTTAACCCTGATAAACAAGCCGCACCCAATGACCCGGATGATGATAGTTATCGCACCCCTCGAGCAGGAACGCTTTAAAAGCCAGCTCATAGCTACTGCAAGAAGCCTAAAGAAAAAGCAGCAGCAGCTCCAAGCAGATCAAGACCTACTCATCGATAGATGGACCGATGTCCTAGCAGCCGAAGAATACGGCCTCCGGCGCCCAGCCAAGAGTTACCCAAAACGCGGGCCGCTACCTCAGTTCCATGAGGAGGCACCAGATCCCATACCTCCCTCACGCAATGCGGACCGACCACCACGTGGTCGGGATAGTGCGGCGGACCGACCACCCCGCGGTCGGGATAAAACGGCAACTCAGGCCGAATGATACGTCCATTTTGCATCATGCTTTTATATCAATATTTATTGCATTATGGGCTGTTATTACACATTATGTCACAATACTTATGCATATTCTCTCTTATTTTACAAGGTTTACATAAGGAGGGAGAATGCCGGCAGCTGGAATTCTGGGCTGGAAAAGGAGCAAATATTAGAGACCTATTCTGCACAACTCCAAAAGTCCTGAAACTCCACGAAAGTTATTTTTGGGAATAACAAAAAATACTGAGCGGAAGAAATACGTCAGGGAGGCCACCACCTGCCCACGAGGGTGGGGGCGCGCCCCCCTGCCTCGTGGGCCCCCTGTTGGCTCTCCGGTGGCCATCTTCTGCTATATGAAGTCTTTCGTCGAGGAAAAAATCATAAGCAACCTTTCGGGACGAGACTCCGCCGCCACGAGGCGGAACCTTGGCGGAACCAATCTAGGGCTCCGGCAGAGCTGTTCTGCCGGGGACACTTCCCTCCGGGAGGGGGAAATCATCGCCATTGTCATCACCAACGCTCCTCTCATCGGGACAGGGCAATCTCCATCAATATCTTCACCAGCACCATCTCCTCTCAAAACCCTAGTTCATCTCTTGTATCCAATTCTTGTCTCCAAGTCCGGGATTGGTACTAGTAGGTTGCTAGTAGTGTTGATTACTCCTTGTAGTTGATGCTAGTTGGTTTATTTGGTGGAAGATCATATGTTCAGATCTTATATGCATATTAATACCCCTCTGATTATGAACATGAATATGCTTTGTGAGTAGTTACGTTTGTTCCTGAGGCCATGGGAGAAGTCTTGCTATTAGTAGTCATGTGAATTTGGTATTCGTTCGATATTTTGATGAGATGTATGTTGTCTAGCCTCTAGTGGTGTTATGTGAACGTCGACTACATAACACTTCACCATTATTTGGGCCTAGAGGAAGGCATTGGAAAGTAATAAGTAGATGATGGGTTGCTAGAGTGACAGAAGCTTAAACCCTAGTTTATGTGTTACTTCGTAAGGGGCTGATTTGGATCCATATGTTTCATGATATGGTTAGGTTTACCTTAATACTTTTGTTGTAGTTGTGGATGCTTGCAATAGAGGTTAATCATAAGTGGGATGCTTGTCCAAGTAAGGACAACACCCAAGCACCGGTCCACCCACATATCAAACTATCAAAGTACCGAACGTGAATCATATGAACGTGATGAAAACTAGCTTGACTATAATTCCCATGTGTCCTCGGGAGCGCTTTCCTCTATATAAGAATTTGTCCAGGCTTGTCCTTTGCTACAAAAAGGATTGGGCCACCTTGCTGCACTTTATTTACTTTTGTTACTTGTTGCTCGTTACAAATTATCCTATCACAAAACTATCTGTTACCACTTATTTCAGTACTTGCAGAGAATACCTTGCTGAAAACCGCCTATCACTTCCTTCTGCTCCTCGTTGGGTTCGACACTCTTACTTATCGAAAGGACTACGATAGATACCCTATACTTGTGGGTCATCACCGAACAACAGCCCACCCCACCGCCTCGCAAAAACAGGGACAGAACAGCTCGGGACCATACTTACGACCTTCGGCAGGAATTGGACAGTAGAGCAGGACACACCAGATCAATCTACGGATCGCGAGGACGCTTCCCTACTCGGGATGACAGCTACCTATTCGGACGTGACAAACTTAATCACACCCGGGCCGATAACCGCACACGGACTTCATCGGAGGTGCGCCGGGACGCGGCCCGCTATAGAGGCGCCGCACACCCTCTCTGCTTCACAGATGAGGTGCTGGATCACGAATTCCCCGAGGCGTTTAAGCCCGTCAATATTGAATCATACGACAGAACAACCGATCCCGCAGTGTGGATCGAAGATTTTATTCTCCACATCCACATGGCCCGAGGAGATGACCTCCACGCTATCAAATACCTCCCATTAAAGCTCAAAGGACCAGCTCGACGCGGGCTAAATAGTCTACCTGAGAATTCCATCGGCACCTGGGAGGACTTGGAAGAGGCTTTCCTTGATAACTTCCAAGGAACTTATGTCCGGCCACCAGATGCCGATGACTTAAGCCACATAGTTCAACAACGTGGAGAATCAGCCAGAAAATTCTGGACTAGGTTCCTAACCAAAAAGAACCAGATCTTTGACTGTCCGGATGTCGAGGCCCTAGCGGCCTTCAAACACAGCATCCGTGACGAATGGCTAGCGCGCCACCTTGGCCAAGAAAAGCCGAAGTCTATGGTAGCCCTTACGGCACTCATGACCCGCTTTTGCGCGGGTGAGGACAGCTGGCTGGCTCGTAGCAAAAACACAGCCAGCGAGGCAGGCCCCTCCGAGGCCAAGAACAGCACCGGCAAGCTCCGGCGCAATAGACACAAACGCCGAAGCAATGGCGATAACACCGATGACACCACAGTTAACGCCGGATTCAGCGGCTCCAAGTCCAGCCAGCGGAAGAAGCCCTGCAAAATAAACAATGAGGGACCTTCTAGCTTGGACCGCATACTCGACCGTCCGTGCCAGATACACGGCACCCCAGACAAACAAGCCAATCATACCAACAGGGATTGTTGGGTTTTCAAACAAGCTGGCAAGTTAAATGCCGAAAACAAAGAAAAGGGATCAAAAAGTGAGGACGAGGACGAAGAGCCCCGGCAGCCGAACACCGGGGGCAGAAGAAATTTCCCCCTCAAGTCAAAACGGTGAACATGATATACGCTACACACATCCCCAAAAGGGAGCGTAAGCGAGCACTCAGGGACGTCTACGCGGTAGAGCCAGTCGCCCCAAAATTCAATCCGTGGTCGTCATTCCCGATCACCTTCGATCGCTGGGATCACCCAACTAGTATCCGGCATGGCGGTTCAGCCGCACTGGTCCTCGACCCAATCATCGATGGATTTCACCTAACACGAGTCCTAATGGACGGTGGTAGCAGCCTCAACCTGCTTTATCAGGATACAGTGCGGAAGATGGGCATTGATCCCTCGTGAATCAAACCCACAAAGACTACCTTTAAAGGAGTCATGCCAGGCGTTGAGGCCCGCTGTACGGGCTCAATCACGCTGGAGGTGGTCTTCGGTTCTCCGGATAACTTCCGAAGCGAAGAGTTAATCTTCGACATCGTCCCCTTCCGCAGCGGCTACCACGTGCTGCTCGGACGAACCGCGTTTGCTAGATTCAACGTGGTGCAACACTATGCTTATCTCAAGCTTAAGATGCCCCGTCCACGCGGCATCATAACAGTCAACGGAAACACAGAACGCTCCCTCCGGACAGAGGAGCACACCGCCGCCCTAGCTGCAGAGGTACAAAGCGGCCTTCCCAAGCAGCATCATAGCCTGGCTGCTGAGCCCCTGGACATCATTAAGAGAGTCCGGACTACACTGCAATAGGACTGCATGGCTCATCAAGAGCTCGATTAGCAATTCGGCCTCTGTCCCAATCCCAATGAGGTAGTGGCATTCATACCAGGCGTACATAATTACGCACTCAAAATTCCATGGGCATCGACGGAGGCACAAGCTAGCCCGGGATCTACAGTTCGGCTAGACCGATTCCGGACACACATATAATTTTACTATCTCCTTTTCCCTTGTTTCAGGGTTCTCTTATGCGGGCCTCCTTCGATGGCTTGATTAATGATCCTGTCAAAGGATGAACACGCCGGATTGACACGGAGCACAAGCGTACACGGGAAGCCCTAGAGGCTAATTCAACGATTACTCTATCCGCTTTCAGGACCCACACGCAGCTCACCTTTTGGTTGTGGCTTGTCAAATAGCCGGTTGCTTATTGCATTATTTTGTACCAATGTGCCTTGACGCATTAACCCAGCTATAATGGAAACAGTTCATGATCCAAGTTCAAGGGCCCCAGCTCCTATCTCTGTTTTCCTTTAATTACTTATTTACTAACAACCGTACACTCTGGTACTTTTCATATTCGCCAGGGGCTCCCCATCGCCCCATAATACGGCAAAAAAGTCCGAACACTCCTTAAAGATAAGTTCGGCACCCCGAATTTAGCATTATATGCATTGGCTCCGAATCATGTCTTTGGTCAATAGTTGGGTTGCCCAGCTCCTGTGCTTGCTACCCTACGTTCCGCTAAATCGGCTAGGGTAGTAAAGGGAGAACTACTACGATTGTGCCCTGGCCTTGACCAGATGAGCGCCTCACTAGAGAAAGCCGAAAACTGACTGTCATGATACGGCGAGAGCCGGTCAACTGTTCGAGGGTTACAAATCGTTGGAGATTTTTTACGCGTTACGCGAAGGATCGGTAATTCCCGATCAGATGCTGACAGCACTCTGGTTCGCACCAGGGGCTGCGCCCATGCTTTATTATAAAACTCCTATGGCTAAGTGAGGGCGTTTAAGCTGCATAGTCTGATTGCCTTGTTCGTTGCGCTAAACAACTCCTTCAAGGACCATATAATTGGATCAGGATTGTTTAGATTCCATCCCGAACACCTCCGTACTACCTACGTGAGGGCAGAAGCCGACGGCTGGCCAATCCTAAAATTACATACAACACGGCCGCACAGGAGGAAACAATTAAAGCATAACAAAATTATATTACAAACAGGCTTTGTTTTCATAATACAAGGCAAAGGCAACATGAATACATTTATTCAAATACAATGCCCTGCGAACATTGTGCTGCCGCAAGGCGAGACCCCTCCAGGACATCCACAAAATACCGTTCGGGTGTGCGGTGCTCCTTGCCCTCCGGTGGCCCTCTGGTCACCTCGACGGTGTCCATCTTCGCCACCACATCTTGCAACGGGCGAAGGCCATGCGCGCGCCTTCAATGCAGGCCGAGCGCTTGACGACGTCCAGCCAAGGACAGGCGTTCACCATCCGCCTCACGAGTCCGAAGTAGCTGCCTGGCATAGCTTCAGCTGGCCATAGCCGGATTATCAAATCCTTAATGGCTAGTTCGGCCACCCTATGCAGCTCCACCAGCTGTTTCAGCTGATCGGTGAAGGACACTGGATGCTCGGGCGCCGCATACTGCGACCGGAATAGCTTCTTCGTAGAACCCCCTCCTTCGGCTCGATAGAATTCTGCGGCGTCTGATACACTGCATGGTAAATCCGCAAAAGCCCCTGGGGAACTCTGAACCCGGGTTAGTAAAAGGTACTGCTTCTCCGCATACTTGCTTTGCATCTTAAATGTCTTACCCGCCGTGATCTTCCTGGCCTCCTGGATCTCCTGGAGGGCGGCCTGGGCCTCATTTCGTGCGGTCTCCGCGCTCTGATGAGCCTTGGCGAGTTCGGCCCCTTGAACCGACGCATCATGCTCCAAGGCCTCGCATTTTTTCACCGCATCCTGGAGCTCCTGCTGGACTTCTTTGACCCGGGCCTTGAGCTTCTTACGGGCGGCTTGCTGTTGGACAGCCTTCTCCTCGGCCACGCCCAAGGCCTTCCTCAGGGCCTCGACCTCGGTCGTGGCTCCTGCGCATATTACGACATTGCGGTCAATATACAACGCATGTTCTTTCCGAACACACAGAAAGTCGTCACTCACCTTGCTTCTCCTGGAGCCGAACCTTAACCTCGCCGAGCTCGTTCTCGGTCCGCTCCAGCCTCTGCCTCAGTTCAGAGACTTTGGCAGCATGCGAGGTTGCGGCCAACAGCGATGCTTGCTTATTCATACATATTACGTTAGCCTCCTATAACGAATGATTGATCCGCTGTCCGGTTCGTCTAGCCGAACACCGGACAGCGTCTCAGGGGCTACTGTCTACATGGGGTTTTTTTCTCTTTCTTACCTCAAAATCTGCCAACAGGCTGCTGCAGGCTTCGTTCAGGCCACTCTTGGCAGACTGAACCTTCTCGATCACCGCACCCATAAGGACACGGTGCTCGTCCACAACAGAGGCGCCTCGTAGCGCCTCCATCAGGTTATCCGGCGCCCCTGGATGGACAGTAGCCACCGGTGGAAGCGGTGCACCCCCCCTCCTTCAAAGGGGGCTGCTCGCCTGACTCCGGGGCCATATGAGTCTCCGGAATCGTATTCGGCTGAGGGCCGAACTGGATGCGGCCCTCTTCGCCAGTCTCCATGGGGATCGGCTCCCCCATGTGTCCGGCAGTGGAGGCCTCGCCTTGTGGCGCCTCCCGGACAGCGTCCTGGACTCCTCCCCGGTTCGGAGCGATCCTCCGGGACAACACTTCGGTGTCGTCCCTGGCCCCGGGGGAATAGGCAGGTGGTGGTGACATGCTCGCCATCTCCGACGGAGCCAACGAACCTCCAGATGAGGATCGCTGGATAAGGTCGCGGGATGGACTGCAATAATACAGTTAACTATGTCGAGATGATGAAGAGAAAGGGCTGGATGTGCGCATGAGCGAGCCATGCCACTTACGATGCGGCCTGGGGCTTAGTGCGGGGGCGTCGTTCTGGACTGCTGTCAACGTCCCACGCGGTGTTGACCGCTGGGACGCCCTTCCCCTTCTTGGGCGTTTCCGCCTCCAGATGCGCCGAAGCCGCCCTCTTCTTCTTCCTCTCCTCAGGGGGAGGTTTGTTCTCCTCCTCTTCCTCGTCATTATCCTCAGGGACGGAGGAATGAGCTTCGTCGTCTTCGGATGTCACGTCCGAAGTACCCTTGTGACGGGGGCCACTCCTGGCCCCCTTGTCCTTCTTCTCCGGCGCCTTATATGGCGCCGGCACCAGCATCTTCGCTAGACGCGGGATGATTGGTTCTTCAGGCAGCGGAGCCAGACACTAGATCCGCTTCGCCCTCTCCATCCAGTCCTGAAAAAGCAATGATAAACTCAGACATCATCTTCGAAACAATTAAGTTGGGGATTCGTCAAACATAACATACCTCGCTGGCGGGGTGTTTACAATCGTGGCCACGGTCCGAATCCGCGGTTGGTGGCTTCTCGTTGCCCTTAAAAAGCAACTTCCAGGCATCTTCATGGGTGGTTTCGAAGAGCCTCACCAGGGCTTGATGCTTCTTCGGATTAAAATCCCATAGAGGGTGACTCCTGCGTTGGCAGGGGAGAATCCGGCGAACTAGCATCACCTGGATTACATCAACGAGCTTGACATCCTTGGGTATCATGCTCTGGACGCGCGTCTGCAACGCTATCAGCTCATTGGGCGAGCACCAATCCGGACTCTTCTCGACCCAGGAGGTGAGTCGCATGGGAGCACCGGAGCGGAATTCGGCAGCCGCGGCCTAGGTGGTGCCGCGGGGTTCTGTGATGTAGAACCATTGTCTCTGCCACTCCTTCACTGTCTCCACGAAAGTGCCTTTCGGCCAGGAGACGTTGGGTAGCTTGCTCACCATGGCTCCTCCGCACTCCACGTGCTGGCCATCCACCACCTTCGGCTTCACATTGAAGACTTTGAGCCACAGCCCGAAGTGGGGATGGATACGGAGGAAGGCCTCACACACGACAATAAACGCCGAGATGTTGAGGAAGGAATTCGGGGACAAATCATGGAAATCTATCCCGTAATAATACATCAGCCCGCGGACGAAGGGGTGGAGTGGAAACCCTGGCCCGCAGAAGAAATGGGGGATGAATACTACCCTCTCGGTGAGCTTCGGCGTGGGGACGACCTGTCCCTCGGCCGGCAGACGGTTGGCGATCTCTTTCGCCAGATATCCGGCCGCCCGAAGCTCAGTAATGTCCTCCTCCTTGACGGAGGAGACCATCCACTTGCCCTGACCACCGGATCCGGACATGGTTGCTTGAGTGGAAAAGAGATGAGAACTTGGGCGCTGGAGCTCGAGATTGGAAAGACGGAGACAGAGAGATGGCGTGAGAGAGGAAGAGGGAATCCTTATCCCCTTATAAAGGCCCTGAATATCAAGCGCCTCCTCACTCGCCTTAAGATTCGCCTATTCCCCAAGGACCGTATAAACCGCACGGTTGGACTACCCATACCCGCATTGATGAGAATCTCGCGATAAGGGGACACGATCTCTGCTTCGACAAGATGTGTCAATAGCAACCGCGTCTCGAAACGTGGAGCGGCAGAAGAGAAACGGTTCAAAATTATGACCGGTCAAACGTAATGTCGTGCTGCCAAAAAATTGTCAGCGGACGGAACTTGTGTAAAAATATATTCTCTCTGCGGTTTTGTATGGTGTGTGTGACAGGTCCGGATACTATCATCGCATCCGAAGACTATCTTGGAGTTCGGAAGAAGGGGAACCCGCCTTGCAATGCCAAAGACAATTTGCGCGCCAGACTCCTCGTCATTGAAGCCAGGTTCAGGGGCTACTGAGGGAGTCCTAGACTAGGGGGTCCTCGGGCGTCCGGCCTGTTATCCATTGGGCCGGACTGATGGGCTGTGAAGACATGAAGGCCGAAGACTGTACCCGTGTCCGGATTGGACTCTACCTGGCATGGAAGGCAAGCTTGGCGACCGATTATGAAGATTCCTTCTTATGTAACCGACTCTATGTAAACCCTAGATCCCCCCGGTGTCTATATAAACCGGAGGGGGTAGTCCGAAAAGGATATACACATTACCATAGTCATATAGGCTGGACTTCTAGGGTTTAGCCATTACGATCTCGTGGTATATCAACTCTTGTAATACTCATATTCATGAAGATCAATCAAGCAGGAAGTAGGGTATTACCTCCATAGAGAGGGCCCGAACCTGGGTAAACATCGTGTCCCCCGTCTCCTGTTACCATTGATCCTAGACACACAGTTCGGGACCCCCTACCCGAGATCCGCCGGTTTTGACACTGACACCTGGCGGGATCGGGCAACCCGCTGCCCGTCGGTGGAAGCTCGCCCGAGGTGTCGCCGCTGAGGCATGCCCTTGGCAGGTTGCAGAACTACCTCTATAAGTTGCATTCAACAAACAAACTTCGGGTCCAAATCAGTCTGCGACGACGTACCTCTAGGGCGCCGGCTTCACTCTCTCCATCTCGAGGAGGTCCCCATCCGACTCGTCGGAGAAGTTATCATTCTCTGGCGGGGTCAGCTTGCTGGCGGGGTCGGCAAAGGCCTTACACGACCTCTTCAGGCCCTTCGGCCGCACTTCTTCCTCGGCGCCCTCGGACGCCGCCCTCTTCCCCTTAAGGGAAGGATTACTTCCCCCGTGTCCTCCTCCACATCATCCGCGTGGGTGGAAGAGGCAATTCTCTCCTCGGATCGGGTGCTTGAGGTCTCCCTTGTTCAGAGGCCCGCCCTGCCCTTCGAAGGCTTCGCCTTCTTGGGAACGACTACATGCAACTCCTCGGTTAAGAGGGTCGTAAGCAGGGGAGTCATCTCCCCTTCAGGCAGTGGTGCCGGGCATAGCATTTGTTGTTCCTTGGAGATCCACTTCTGCAGAATACATAAACCAACTAGTCAGATGAAATCTATGAGGCTCAGGGAAGCACAGAAAAGTGAAATTGTGCACTTAGAACTACCTTGGGGACATCATGGCCGACTTCGAAGCTGCGTCGCTCCCTTCAGGAGGAAACCTGTCCTCAGACGGCTTGAACAGCAGCGTCCACATCCTGGCCGGGGTGGAGCGGAAGAAGAGGTTGACGGGTACCATGTCCTCGGGCATGTGCACCCACATTGGGGTGGCCCGGGCTTGGAGTGGCAGGACGAGGCGATGGAGCATGATGTTCACCACATCCACCAGCTGAAGATTCTTCTTGTCTGACCAGAACTCAATCTTCTAGAGCAGCATCTTCACCTCCGTGGGGTTCCCATAGTCCATGCCCTTCTTCTTCCAGGACACCAACTTCTTCGGGGGTCCAGCCGCGAACGCTGGGACCTCGGCCTGGTCAGCAGCGAGTGGCTCGGTGATGTAAAACCACTCGCGCTGCCACTCATTAATGGTCTCTACGAACATATCTTTGTTCTCGTGCTATTATTTTGCTCTTATAAAGGCCAATAAAAGGCTAAGAGTCCCTCCAGCCGCTTGTTGAAATTGCCACTACCGGTAAAAGTTGTTGTTATGCATATGGGGGGGATGAAGTCTTGATGATATCCCTTTAAAAACGGGCACGATCTTTGTTTAGATGGGACGTGCCAATACGAGGATTGCCTCGGCCGCGATTCGAGTGCGCAATAACTGCCTGATCGGTCATGGGTGGTACCATTTCGATAAAGTTGTCAGGCGAGGAGTACTATTCACACCTATGCAGCAAGCCATCGAGGCTAAGTAACCCCACGACTTCGGACGCGACGCGGGTTCAGCTGGGTCTTGATCGGGAGACACCATCCCTTCGAGGAGTTGTCCAGGATGGCTTTGAATAAATGAAAGAATCTCGGTATGACAAAGAGGAACTCGTTTGTCAAGCTAAGGACTTTGGATCGGGAGTTGTTAACATCAAAGAGGTCGTCCTCGACGTAGAAGACCAGCTCAGGGGCTACTGACGGTATCCTGGACTAGGGGGTGATAACCCAGTCGGCCTGTAGTACTCGGGCTGGGCTGGTGGGCCCTCATTCTCATCAAGGTGGACTCCGGAAGCTACATGTTTGGAACCTGATCAAGACTACGCCTGCCGAAGACTTGATGTATACTCCAAGATATCTCCTGCCGCCTCCATATGTGCCCCTGGATACCGACTATGTAACCCTAGATCCCCTACCTGGCATGTATATAAGCCGGAGGGTTTAGCCCATAGAAGGAACCGAATCACAATTACATTCACCTAGCGCTAGGGTTAGAACACAACTTACAATCTCGAGGTAGATCAAGTTTGTACTCCATACATCATCATCAATATAAACGAGAGCAGGACGTAGGGTTTTACCTCCATCAAGAGGGCCAAACTTGGGCAAACATCGTCTCCCTTGTTCCAGTTACCACCGATCTGAGATCCACAGCTCGGGGCCCCCCTACCCCGAGGTCTGCCGGTTTGACACTGACACCGGCCATTAACGTGCTGACCAAAAACCGCTCCTTGCTAAGTAATTGGGAATTCAAGTCTGTGAAAGACGGACTGACGAACTGCAGGAGATGGAAGTTGGTCGAAGAATCTTGGTGTTTGAACAACCTGAGCATCGGATTTTGAATGACCCTTACGGTAAACGTTAGTCCATTCTGCATCTTCTTCATGGCAGAAAGACTCAAATTCCTTAAGGTACTCGGGACCTCCAGAACCCCAAAGAAAAAAAGGAGAGAATGAAGTTCTGATTTGGATGTTACCTCCCTTCAAAATGGCCACACCTACATCCTTTGATGCAATTGAGAACTTGGAAGACCAATTTTGACAACAAGAAACCTTGAACCTGGAGGCGTGTCCACCAAAACACAATTGTAGAATGAGCCCTACCGAGTCAATGTTAAGCATGATCTTTGATCTTGAAAAATCCTCCACCAAAAAGAATTCCTTTAGACTCCTTCCTTCGATGAAGTTTACCAAAACGCCAAACTTCTTCCAGATCAAGTCCTCGAAAGCCAACCCTTGTTCGAACTTCAGGTCAGAAAGAGACATGATTTGGGAGAGTGGTCAATGCAGCCGGGTGATACGTCTCCAACGTATCTATAATTTTTTATTGTTCCATGCTGTTTTATTATCAATCTTGGATGTTTTATAATCATTTATGGTCATTTTATATCATTTTTGGTACTAATCTATTGACATAGTGCCAAGTGCCAATTGCTATTTTCTGCATGTTTTTTACATCGCAGGAAATCAATATCAAACGGAGTCCAAATTCCCTGAAACTATTTTTGTGATTTTTTATGGGCCAGAAGGAAGCCAATGGGGGCGCAATACACCAGGGCGCGCCAGGAGGCCCAGGCGCGCCCTGGTGGGTTGTGCCCACCTCGGGCACCCCCCGGACTGCCTCTTTGCTCTATAAATACCCAAATATTCCAGAAACCCTAGGGGAGCCGACGAAATATTCATCCAGCCGCCGCAGAGTCCAGAACCACCAGATCCAATCTAGACACCATCACGAAGGGGTTCACCACCTCCATTGGTGCCTCTCCGATGATGCGTGAGTAGTTCTTCGTAGACCTTCGGGTCCATAGTTAGTAGCTAGATGGATTTTTCTCTCTCTCGCTTATTCTCAATACAATGGTCTCTTGGAGATCCATATGATGTAACTCTTTTGCGGTGTGTTTGTTGGGATTTGATGAACTTTGAGTTTATGATCAGTTATATTTTTTTATCCATGAAAGTTATTTGAGTTTCTCTGATATCTTATATGCATGATATCTTATAGCCTCGTATTTCTTCTCCGATATTTGGGTTTTGTTTGGCCAACTTGATCTATTTATCTTGCAATGGGAAGAGGTGCCCGGTAGTGGGTTCGATCTTACGGTGCTTGATCTCAGTGACAGAAGGGGAACCGACACGTATGTATCGTTGCCACTAAGGATAAAAAGACGAGATCTATATCTACCGCCATATAGATAAACGGATCTTGTCTACATCATGTCATCGTTCTTATTGCATTACTCCGTTTTTCCATGAACTTAATACACTAGATGCATGCTGGATAGCGGTCGATGTGTGGAGTAATAGTAGTAGATGCAGGTAGGAATCGGTCTACTAATCTTGGACGTGATGCCTATGTAATGATCATTGCCTGGATATCATCATGATTATTTAAAGTTCTATCAATTGCCCAATAGTAATTTGTTTACCCACCGTTTGCTATTTTTCTCGAGAGAAGCCACTAGTGAAACCTACGGCCCCCGGGTCTTATTTCTCATATATTTGCCTTGCGATCTACTTTTCCTTTGCGTTTTTATTCAGATATATTAAACTAAAAAATACAAAAATATCTTGCTGCACTTTTATTTATTTGCGATCTATTATTTCAATCTATTACAATTTACCTCACGTCTGTTTGCCTATCTTGAGACGCCGTACCCCGGAAGGGATTGACAACCCCTTTAACACGTCGGGTTGCGAGGTGTTGTTATTTGTGTGCTGGTGTTGCTTACGTTGTGATTGCTTGGTTCTCCTACTGGTTGATACCTTGGTTTCATAACTGAGGGAAATTCTTACCATTGTTGTACTACATCATCCTCTCCTCTTGGGGGAAACACCGACGTAGTTCTAGTGAACAACTTCCAAAGAATTTTCTGGCGCCGTTGCCGGGGAGGATCTTCAACATAACCAGGTTCCTAATCACAAATCTCATCTCCTCGCAATTTACATTATTTTTCATTTGCCTCTCGTTTTCCTCTCCCCCACTTCACAAAAAATTGTCGTTTTATTCGCCTCTCTTTTTCCGTTCGCCGTTTTCTTGCCGGATCTATTTTTGTGTGTCAGAACTTGTTTGCCATTACAGATAATTCCTCCTCTATTGCTTGCACTCCCAAGAACGAGGTTCTCAGCTTTAAACAAAGAGGAGGATAAAGTTTAAAAGATGCTTGGTATAGAATTTTCAATGCTCATAATAGATCTATCCGTAAGCAATCTACCGTTGTGCTTTTGCGTTATTTTTATGTTGGCATCACCACTTGGTATAGATTCGTCCTTGATACGATTACCGGTGGAAATTTCTTAATGTGTCCTTCCCTTGATGCTTTTAATGCTATGGGAAATTTAGTGGGCTCACCACCTCTCATGATTAATGGAACAACTTCGACTCTTGAGCATGTTATGGAAAGATTAGATGCTATCGAAAAGAAAATGCTCACAGAATATCATATGGAAATTATAGATAAAAAGATGCATAATTTTGCCTCCAAGATCGGGTCAAGAGTGGGAGAAATTTTTAAGTTGTTAAAAGAAAAGGGTACCCTAATCCATGAAAGAATAGAAGAAAGCCCGTCTCGGATTGATAAAGTAGAAAAAATCTTTAGTAATCCAAGCACGGCTTTTGCTTCTGCTAAAATTATTGAAAAAACTCCCGTAAAGAATAGCAAAGTTACTCAAGTTACTAAGAACAAGGGTGCAACTTCTAGTAATAATAACAAAGAAGATCTTAAGATGATTAGTATTCACCCGGATTTTTTTTAAGTGATAAGGGATCCATTTTGCAAGAATGAAATCTATAAATTTATTCCTAGGAGCATCATTATTGAAGATCTCTATGCTAAATCTTTGAAGGATTCTAAGTGTTTGATTGAAGAGTTGGACAAAGATGACAAAACTTAGATCCTTGCCTTATGCCTAGCTAAGGGCGTAAAATTATAGCGCTTGTTGGGAGGCAACCCAATGAATAAAATTTATTTTTGCTTTCTGTTTTTGTGTGTTTACACAATTATGCTACTGGTATGATTGTGTTTTTTATGTTTTAATTAGTGTTTGTGCCAAGTAAATCCTTTAGGATCTTCTTGGGTGATAGTTGTTTGATCTTGCTGAAAAAGACAGAAATTTTGTGCTCACGAAAATAATTTTCATAAATCGTAGAAAAGAGCTTTTGCCCTTATTATTTTTGCAGAAGATTAATATACAAATTACCCTGGTCGTCCTAATTTGGTAGAATTTTTGGACTTTCAGAAGTATTCACAAAAGTCAGATTGCTACAGACTATTCTGTTTGACAGATTCTGTTTTCTTTGTGTTGTGTGCTTATTTTGATGGCTCTATGGTTTTCTTTGATGAGCTTTTGCTATAGAAAAGTTGGAATACAGTAGATATAATACAAAAACAAAATATTAATTGGTTTGATATAGCACTTATAGTAGTGATTTATTTTTCTTACACTAACGGATCTCACGAAAGTTTTGTTGAGTTTTGTGTGATTGAAGTTTTCAAGTTTTGAGTTATCTTACGATGGATGAAGGAAGGATGTAAGAGCCTAAGCTTGGGGATGCCCCGGCATCCCAAGCTATTATCCAAGAATGAGCAACCAACTAAGCTTGGGGATGCCCCTGAGTGGCACCCCCGCTTTCTTCCAACAACTATCGGTATTTTACTCGAGACTATATTTTTTATTCGTCACATGATATGTGTTTTGCTTGGAGCGTCTTGTATGATATGTGTCTTTGCTTGCTTTATTTTGTGTTTTAAGTCATCAATCCTTGTTGCACACACCTATTTGAGAGAGCCAAAATTATATCATGACTTGTTAGAATTGCTCTCTTTGCTTCACTTAAATCTTTTATGAGCTAGGACTTGCTCTAGTGCCTCACTTATATCTTTTTGAGCTTGGTGTGCTTTAGTTTTTGAAGAGATGCTCTCTTGCTTCACTTAGATTTATTTGAGAGTTAGTAAATTTTGAAGAAATTCTCTCTTGCTTCACTTAAATTATTTTGAGAGAATGAAAATTTGTTATGCTCATGATCTTCACTTATATTTGTTTGAGCTTATGAAAAGCAACACATAAAAGTTAGTCCCAAAGTGATAGATATCCAAGAAGGATAAATAAAAATGTCATGAAGGTCATTGGACAAAATAAACTTGATTCTTAGTAATAGTTTTGAGATATGATGATGTGATATGTGAGTTATGTTGATGAGTAATTGTGCTCTAGTAAGGATATTGGTGTTAAGGTTTGTGATTCCCTATGCATGCACGAAAGTCAATAATCATGCAATGAAAATTATATCCTACTTGTGGTGCATTATTCGGTGTTACTTATGCTTAATGCTTGCTTTACGACATTATTCGTTTCTTGGTTGGTCGCTTCTCAATCTTTTTGCTAGCCTTCATTTTGCACCAAGTATGACCTCTACTTGTGCATCCAAAATCCTTTAAACCAGTTTTGCCACATGAGTCCACTATACCTACCTATATGCGGTATTCTTTTGCCGTTCTAAGAAAATTTGATGTGCCATCTCTAATTTTCAAAATAAACTTCTCTTTTGTGTATTTTGTTTCACTCGCGGAACGGTAACGGGTGGCTAATATTTTCCATGCTAGATGTGTTATTCTCAAGATGAGTGTTTATTCACTTGTCATTGCACGAGAGTAAGGCAAAGGTTTTAGGGATTCCTAGTCCCAAAATGCAAAAACATATTTACTTTATGTTGTCAAATAATAAATTCCTTGGAAAGTGTTGGTATGGAGGGCACCCGTGGATACGGTTAGCCATGGAAAGTGAAAGAAATGGTGGAAAAAGGAATAACCTTTATTTTTTGTTTGGGAACCGCCTGTGGCATATCTAGCATGGAAAGTGTTCGTAGCTCTACGTCGTTTTCGTTGGGGGATGGATACACCTCCCAAAATGTTTTTATCTCTTTTTTTTTGCTTTGAACTCTGGCACCTCTACAAATCCTTACTTCCCTCTGCGAAGGGCCTTTCTTTTACTTTATGTAGTTTTTACTTTTGAATTTGAGTCTCCATCTTCTCTTACAAAAGCACCAACTAAGAGGCAATATGATCGTGAGTAACTATTGAGTGTTGCTAATATTCCAGTGTGTTTCATGAATGGATCAATGTTTGAGCATGATGGGCTAGGGATAACTTATTTTAGCATTGATATTTTGAAAGACATGGTTGCTTGTTGATATGCTTGAGTATCTAAATTATTATGTCAAAACTAGACTATTGCTTTGAATCACATAAAAGTCCAAATGTCCATGCTATAAAGAAAATAATATGATATGACTTGATGAACAACACTCCACATCGAAAATTCTGTTTTTATCACTAACCTACTCGAGGACGAGCAGGAGTTAAGCTTGGGGATGCTGATACGTCTCCAACGTATCTATAATTTTTTATTATTCCATACTGTTTTTGTTGGGGAACGCAGTATTTCAAAAAAAATCCTACGATCACGCAAGATCTATCTAGGAGATGCATAGCAACGAGCGGGGAGAGTGTGTCCACGTACCCTCGTAGAACGAAACCGGAAGCGTTAAGTAACGAGCGGGGAGAGTGTGTCTTCACGATCCAACCGATCAAGTACCGAACGCACGGCACCTCTGCGATCTGCACATGTTCAGCTCGGTGACGTCCCTCGAACTCTTGATCCAGCTGAGGCCGAGGGAGAGTTTCGTCAGCACGATGGCATGATGATGGTGATGATGAAGTTACCGACGCAGGGCTTCGCCTAAGCACTACAACGATATGACCGAGGTGGAAATCTGTCGAGGGGGGAACCGCACACGGCTAAAACAACCAACTTCTGTGTCTATGGGGTGCCCCCTCCCCCGTATATAAAGGAGGGGAGGAGGGGGTCGGCCGGCCTCATGATGCGCCCCCAAGGGGGGGAATCCTACTCCTACTAGGAGTAGGTTCCCCCCTTTCCTAGTCCTAATAGGAGGGGAGGAAGGGGAAGAGGAGAAGAAGGAAAGGGGGGTCGGCCCCCCTCCCAATTCGGATTGGGCTTGGGGGCGCGCTCCTCCTCTTGGCGCCTCCTCTCTCTTCCACTAAAGCCCGTGTAGGCCCATTAAGCCCCGGGGGGGTTCCGGTAACCTCCCGGTACTCCGGAAAATGCCCGAACTCATCCGAAACCTTTCTGGTGTCTAAACATAACCTTCCAATATATCAATCTTCATGTCTCGACCATTTTGGACTCCTCGTCATGTCCGTGATCACATCCGGGACTCCGAACAACCTTCGGTACATCAAAACACATAAACTCATAATACCGATCGTCATCGAACGTTAAGCGTGCGGACCCTACGGGTTCGAGAACTATGTAGACATGACCGAGACTCATCTCCGGTAAATAAACAATAGCGGAACCTAGATGCTCATATTGGTTCCCACATATTCTACGAAGATCTTTATCGGTCAAACCGCATAACAACACACGTTGTTCCCTTTGTCATCGATATGTTACTTGCCCGAGATTCGATCGTCGGTATCTCAATACCTAGTTCAATCTCGTTACTGGCAAGTCTCTTTACTCGTTCCGTAATGCATCATCCCGCAACTAACTCATTAGTCACATTGCTTGTAAGGCTTATAGTGATGTGCATTACCGAGAGGGCCAGAGATACCTCTCCAACAATCGGAGTGACAAATCCTAATCTCGATCTATGCCAACTCAACAAACACCATCGGAGACACCTGTAGAGCATCTTTATAATCACCCAGTTACGTTGTGACGTTTGATAGCACACTAAGTGTTCCTCCGGTATTCGGGAGTTGCATAATCTCATAGTCATAGGAACATGTATAAGTCATGAAGAAAGCAATAGCAACAAACTAAACGATCATCATGCTAAGCTAATGGATGGGTCTTGTCAATCACATCATTCTCTAATGATGTGATCCCGTTAATCAAATGACAACTCAGTCTATGGCTAGGAAACTTAACCATCTTTAATTAACGAGCTAGTCAAGTAGAGGCATACTAGTGACACTCTGTTTGTCTATGTATTCACACATGTACTAAGTTTCCGGTTAACACAATTCTAGCATGAATAATAAACATTTATCATGATATAAGGAAATATAAATAACAACTTTATTATTGCCTCTATGGCATATTTCCTTTAGACTCCCACTTGCACTAGAGTCAATAATCTAGATTACACAGTAATGATTCTAACACCCATGGAGTCTTGGTGTTGATCATGTTTTGCTCGTGAGAGAGGCTTAGTCAACGGGTCTACAACATTCAGATCCGTATGTATCTTGCAAATCTCTATGTCTCCCTCCTTGACTTGATCGTGGATGGAATTGAAGCGTCTCTTGATGTGCTTGGTTCCCTTGTGAAATCTGGATTCCTTTGCCAGGGCAATTGCACCAGTATTGTCACAAAAGATTTTCATTGGACCCGATGCACTAGGTATGACACCTAGATCGGATATGAACTCCTTCATCCAGACTCCTTCATTTGCTGCTTCCGAAGCAGCTATGTATTCCGCTTCACACGTAGATCCCACCACGACACTTTGTTGGAACTGCACCAACTGACAACTCCACCATTCAATATAAATACGTATCCGGTTTGTGACTTAGAGTCATCCAGATCAGTGTCAAAACTTGCATCTACATAACCATTTACGACGAGCTCTTTGTCACCTCCATAAACGATAAACATATCCTTAGTCCTTTTCAGGTATTTCAGGATGTTCTTGACCGCTGTCCAGTGATCCACTCCTGGATTACTTTGGTACCTCCCTGCTAAACTAATAGCAAGGCACACATCAGGTCTGGTACACAACATTGCATACATGATAGGACCTATGGCTGAAGCATAGGGAATGACTTTCATTTTCTCTCTATCTTCTGCAGTGGTCGGGCATTGAGTCTGACTCAACTTCACACCTTGTAACACAGGCAAGAACCCTTTCTTTTCTTGATCCATTTTGAACTTCTTCAAAACTTTATCAAGGTATGTGCTTTGTGAAAGTCCAATTAAGCGTCTTGATCTATCTCTATAGATCTTGATGCCCAATATATAAGCAGCTTCACCGAGGTCTTTCATTGAAAAACTCTTGTTCAAGTATCCTTTTATGTTATCCAGAAATTCTATATCATTTCCAATCAACAATATGTCATCCACATATAATATTAGAAATGCTACAGAGCTCCCACTCACTTTCTTGTAAATACAGGCTTCTCCAAAAGTCTGTATAAAACCATATGCTTTGATCACACTATCAAAACGTTTATCCCAACTCTGAGATGCTTGCGCCAGTCCATAAATGGATCGCTGGAGCTTGCACACTTTGTTAGCATCCTTTGGATCAATAAAACCTTCTGGTTGCATCATATACAACTCTTCTTCCAGAAATCCATTCAGGAATGCAGTTTTTACATCCATTTGCCAAATTTCATAATCATAAAATGCGGCAATTGCTAACATGATTCGGACAGACTTAAGCATCGCTACGGGTGAGAAGGTCTCATCATAGTCAACTCCTTGAACTTGTTGAAAACCTTTCGCAACAAGTCGAGCTTTATAGACAGTAACATTACCGTCAGCGTCAGTCTTCTTCTTGAAGACCCATTTATTCTCTATGGCTTGCCGATCATCGGGCAAGTCAACCAAAGTCCACACTTTGTTCTCTGGATCCCATCTCAGATTTCATGGCCACAAGCCATTTCGCGGAATCTGGGCTCATCATCGCTTCCTCATAGTTTGTAGGTTCGTCATGGTCAAGTAACATGACCTCCAGAACAGGATTACCGTACCACTCTCGTGCGGATCTTACTCTGGTTGAACTACGAGGTTCGGTAGTAACTTGATCTGATGTTACATGATCATCATCATTAGCTTCCTCACTAATTGGTGTAGGAGTCACAGGGACTGATTTCTGTGATGAACTACTTTCCAATAAGGGAGCAGGTACAGTTACCTCATCAAGTTATACTTTCCTCCCACTCACTTCTTTCGAGCGAAACTCCTTCTCTAGAAAGGATCCATTCTTAGCAACGAATATCTTGCCTTTGGATCTGTGATAGAAGGTGTACCCAACAGTCTCTTTTGGGTATCCTATGAAGACATATTTCTCCGATTTGGGTTCGAGCTTATCAGGTTGAAGCTTTTTCACATAAGCATTGCAGCCCCAAACTTTAAGAAACGGCAACTTGGGTTTCTTGCCAAACCACAATTCATAAGGTGTCGTCTCAACGGATTAAGATGCTGCCCTATTTAACGTGAATGCAGCCGTCTTTAAAGCATAACCCCAAAACGATAGCGGTAAATCAGTAAGAGACATCATAGATCGCACCATATCGAATAAAGTGCGGTTACGACCTTTGGACACACCATTACGCTGTGGTGTTCCGGATGGCGTGAGTTGTGAAACTATTCTGCATTGTTTCAAATGAAGACCAAACTCGTAACTCAAATATTCTCCTCCACGATCAAATCGCAGAAACTTTATTTTCTTGTTACGATGATTTTCCACTTCACTCTAAAATTCTTTGAACTTTTCAAATGTTTCAGACTTATGTTCCATCAAGTAAATATACCCATATCTGCTTAAATCATCTGTGAAGGTCAGAAAATAATGATACCCACCGCGAGCCTCAATATTCATCGGTCCGCATACATCAGTATGTATTATTTCCAATAAATCTGTTGCTCGCTCCATTGTTCCGGAGAACGGAGTTTTATTCATCTTGCCCACGAGGCATGGTTCGCAAGTATCAAGTGACTCATAATCAAGTGATTCCAAAAGTCCATCAGTATGGAGTTTCTTCATGCGCTTTACACCAATATGACCCAAACGGCAGTGTCACAAATAAGTTGCACTATCATTATCAACTCTGCATCTTTTGGCTTCAATACTATGAATATGTGTATCACTACTATCGAGATTCAACAAAAATAGACCACTCTTCAAGGGTGCATAACCATAAAAGATATTACTCATATAAATAGAACAACCATTATTCTCATATTTAAATGAATAACCGTCTCGCATCAAACAAGATCTAGATATAATGTTCATGCTTAACGCTGGCACCAAATAACAATTATTCAGGTCTAAAACTAATCCCGAAGGTAGATGTAGAGGTAGCGTGCCGACAGCGATCACATCGACTTTGGAACCATTTCCCACGCGCATCGTCACCTCGTCCTTAGCCAATCTTCGCTTAATCCATAGTCCCTGTTTCGAGTTGCAAATATTAGCAACAGAACCAGTACCCAGGCACTACTGCGAGCATTAGTAAGGTACACATCAATAACATGTATATCATATATACCTTTGTTCACTTTGCCATCCTTCTTATCCGCCAAATACTTGGGGCAGTTCCGCTTTCAGTGACCAGTCCCTTTGAAGTAGAAGCACTCAGTCTCAGGCTTAGGTCCAGACTTGGGCTTCTTCACTTGAGCAGCAACTTGCTTGTCGTTCTTCTTGAAGTTCCCCTTCTTCCCTTTACCCTTCTTCTTGAAACTGGTGGTCTTGTTGACCATCAACACTTGATGCTCCTTCTTGATTTCTACCTCCGCAGCCTTTAGCATCGCGAAGAGCTCGGGAATTGTCTTATCCATCCCTTGCATATTATAGTTCATCACGAAGCTTTTGTAGCTTGGTGGCAGTGATTGAAGAACTCTGTCAATGACACTATCAACTGGAAGATTAACTCCCAGCTGAGTCAAGTGATTGTGGTACCCAGACATTCTGAGTATATGTTCACTAACAGAACTATTCTCCTCCATTTTGCAGCTGTATAACTTATTGGAGACTTCATATCTCTCAATCCAGGTATTTGCTTGAAATATTAACTTCAACTCCTGGAACATCTCATATGCTCCATGACGTTCAAAACGTCGTTGAAGTCCCGGTTCTAAGTCGTAAAGCATGGCACACTGAACTATCGAGTAGTCATCAGCTTTGCTCTGCCAGGCGCACCTAGCGGTGCTTCCAGTACGTAATTCTTTTGTGCGGGAATGAGGATAATCCTCAAGTTACGGACCCAGTCCGTGTAGTTGCTACCATCATCTTTCAACTTAGCTTTCTCTAGGAACGCATTAAAATTCAAAGGAACAGTAGCACGGACCATTGATCTACAACAACATAGACATGCAAAATACTATCAGGTACTAAGTTCATGATAAATTAAAGTTCAATTAATCATATTACTTAAGAACTCCCACTTAGATAGACATTCCTCTATTCATCTGAGTGATCACGTGATCCAAATCAACTAAATCATGTCCGATCATCACATGAGATGGAGTAGTTTTCAATGGTGAACATCACTAAGTTGATCATATCTACTATATGATTCACGCTCGACCTTTCGGTCTCAGTGTTTCGAGACCATATCTACATATGCTAGGCTCGTCAAGTTTAACTCGAGTATTCTGCATGTGCAAAACTAGCTTGCACCCGTTGTATGTGAACGTAGAGCTTATCACACCCGATCATCACATGGTGTCTCGGCACGACGAACTGTCGCAACGGTGCATACTCAGGGAGAACACTTATACCTTGAATTTTAGTGAGAGATCATCTTATAATGCTACCGCCGAACTAAGCCAAATAAGATGCATAAAGGATAAACATCACATGCAATCAATATAAGTGATATGATATGGCCATCATCATCTTGTGCCTTTGACCCAAAGCACCGTCATGATCACCATCGTCACCGGCTTGATACCTTGATCTCCATCGAAGCATCGTTGTTGTCTCGCCAACTATTGCTATCACGACTATCGCTACCGCGTAGTGATAAAGTAAAGCAATTACATGGCGATTGCATTTCATAAAATAAAGCGACAACCATATGGCTCCTGCCAGTTGCCGATAACTGTTACAAAACATGATCATCTCATAAAACAATTTATATATCATCACGTCTTGACCATATCACATTACAACATACCCTGCAAAAACAAGTTAGACGTCCTCTACTTGTTGTTGCAAATTTTACGTGGCTGCTACGGGTATAGCAAGAACCGTTCTTACCTACGCATCAAAAACCAAAACAATTTTTCGTCAAGTGTGCTGTTTTAACCTTCAACAAATACCGGGCGTAGTCACACTCAATTCAACTAAAGTTGGAGAAACAAACACCCACTAGCCACATGTGTGCGAAGCACGGCGGTAGAACCAGTCTCATGAACGCGGTCATGTAATGTCGGTCTGGGCCGCTTCATCCAACAATACCGCCGAACCAAAGTATGACATCCTGTTAAGCAGTATGACTATTACCACCCATAACTCTTTGTGTTCTACTCGTGCATATAACATGTATGCATAGACCTGGCTCGGATGCCACTGTTGGGGAACGCAGTATTTCAAAAACATTCCTACGATCACGCAAGATCTATCTAGGAGATGCATAGCAACGAGCGGTGAGAGTGTGTCCACGTACCCTCGTAGACCGAAAGCGGAAGCGTTAAGTAACGCGGTTGATGTAGTCGAACGTCTTCGCGATCCAACCGATCAAGTACCAAACGCACGGCACCTCCGCGATCTGCACACATTCAGCTCGGTGACGTCCCTCGAACACTTGATCCAGCTGAGGCCGAGGGAGAGTTTCATCAGCACGATGGCGTGATGACGGTGATGATGAAGTTACCGACGCGGGGCTTCGCCTAAGCACTACAACGATATGACCGAGGTGGAAATCTGTGGAGGGGGGCACCGCACACGGCTAAGAAAATCAACTTGTGTGTCTATGGGGTGCCCCCCTCCCCCGTATATAAAGGAGGGGAGGAGGGGGCCGACCAGCCTCATGGTGCGCCCCCAAGGGGGGAATCCTACTCCTACTAGGAGTAGGTTCCCCCCTTTCCTAGTCCTAATAGGAGGGGGAAGGAAGGGGAAGAGGAGAAGAAGGAAAGAGGGGCCGGCCCCCCTCCCAATTAGGATTGGGCTTGGGGGGCGCGCTCCTCCTCTTGGCGCCTCCTCTCTCTTCCACTAAAGCCCATGTAGGCCCATTAAGCCCCCGGGGGGTTCCGGTAACCTCCCGGTACTCCGGAAAATGCACGAACTCATCCGAAACCTTTCCGGTGTCTAAACATAACCTTCCAATATATCAATCTCCATGTCTCGACCATTTCGAGACTCCTCGTCATGCCCGTGATCACATCCGGGACTCCGAACAACCTTCGGTACATCAAAACACATAAACTCATAATACCGATCGTCATCGAACGTTAAGCGTGCGGACCCTACGGGTTCGAGAACTATGTAGGCATGACCGAGACTCATCTCCGGTCAATAACCAATAGCGGAACCTGGCTGCTCATATTGGTTCCCACATATTCTACGAAGATCTTTATTGGTCAAACCGCATAACAACATATGTTGTTCCCTTTGTCATCGGTATGTTACTTGCCCGAGATTCGATCGTCGGTATCTCAATACCTAGTTCAATCTCGTTACCGGCAAGTCTCTTCACTCGTTCCGTAATGCATCATCCCGCAACTAACTTAGTCACATTGCTTGCAAGGCTTATAGTGATGTGCATTACCGAGAGGGCCCAGAGATACCTCTCCGACAATCGGAGTGACAAATCCTAATCTTGATCTATGCCAACTCAACAAACACCATCAGAGACACATGTAGAGCATCTTTATAATCACCCAGTTACATTGTGACGTTTGATAGCACACTAAGTGTTCCTCCGGTATTCGGGAGTTGCATAATCTCATAGTCATAGGAACATGTATAAGTCATGAAGAAAGCAATAGCAACAAACTAAACGATCATCGTGCTAAGCTAATGGATGGGTCTTGTCAATCACATCATTCTCTAATGATGTGATCCCGTTAATAAAATGACAACTCATGTCTATGGCTAGGAAACTTAACCATCTTTAATTAACGAGCTAGTCAAGTAGAGGCATACTAGTGACACTCTGTTTGTCTATGTATTCACACATGTACTAAGTTTCCGGTTAATACAATTCTAGCATGAATAATAAACATTTATCATGATATAAGGAAATATAAATAACAACTTTATTATTGCCTCTAGGGCATATTTCCTTCAGTTTTATTATCAATCTTGGATTTTTTATAATCATTTTATAGTCATTTAATATTATTTTTGGTACTAACCTATTGACATAGTGCCAAGTGCCAGTTGCTGTTTTCTGCATGTTTTTTATGTCGCAGGAAATCAATATCAAACAGAGTCCAAATGCCCCGAAACTATTTTTGTGATTTTTATGGGCCAGAAGGAAGGCAATGGGCCCTGGTTGCACCTGGGAAGTGCCCCGAGGGGGGCGCAATACACCAGGGCGCGCCAGGAGGCCCAGGCGCGCCCTGGTGGGTTGTGCCCACCTCGGGCATCCCCCGGACCGCCTCTTTGCTCTATAAATACCCAAATATTCCAGAAACCCTAGGGGAGTCGACGAAATATTCATCCAGCCGCCGCAGAGTCCAGAACCACCAGATCCAATCTAGACACCATCACGGAGGGGTTCACCACCTCCATTGGTGCCTCTCCGATGATGCGTGAGTAGTTCTTTGTAGACCTTCGGGTCCGTAGTTAGTAGCTAGATGGCTCTCTCTCTCTCTCTCTCTCTCTCTCTCTCTCTCTCTCTCTCTCTCTCTCTCTCTCTCGCTGATTCTCAATACAATGGTCTGTTGGAGATCCATATGATGTAACTCTTTTGTGGTGTGTTTGTTGGGATCTGATGAACTTTGAGTTTATGATCAGTTATATCTTTTTATATCCATGAAAGTTATTTGAGTTTCTTTGATCTCTTATATGCATGATATCTTATAGCCTCATATTTCTTCTCTGATATTTGGGTTTTGTTTGGCCAACTTGATCTATTTATCTTGCAATGGGAAGAGGTGCCCGGTAGTGGGTTCGATCTTACGGTGCTTGATCCCAGTGACAGAAGGGGAACCGACACGTATGTATCATTGCCACTAAGGATAAAAAGACGAGATCTATATCTACCGCCATATAGATAAACGGATCTTGTCTACATCATGTCATCGTTCTTATTGCATTACTCCGTTTTTCTATGAACTTAATACACTAGATGCATGCTGGATAGCGATTGATGTGTGGAGTAATAGTAGTAGATGCAGGCAGGGGTC
This sequence comes from Triticum aestivum, assembly GCF_018294505.1. Taxonomy (NCBI): domain Eukaryota; kingdom Viridiplantae; phylum Streptophyta; class Magnoliopsida; order Poales; family Poaceae; genus Triticum; species Triticum aestivum. The sequence goes on along the minus strand of NC_057802.1, from coordinate 175,052,332 downwards.
GGTCTACTAATCTTGGACGTGATGCCTATGTAATGATCATTTTCTGGATATCGTCATGATTATTTAAAGTTCTATCAATTGCCCAACAGTAATTTCTTTACCCACCGTTTGCTATTTTTCTCGAGAGAAGCCACTAGTGAAACCTACGGCCCCCGGGTCTTATTTCTCATATATTTGCCTTGCGATCTACTTTTCCTTTGCGTTTTCATTCAGATCTATTAAACTAAAAAATACAAAAATATCTTGCTACATTTTTATTTATTTACGATCTATTATTTCAATCTATTACAATTTACCTCACGTCCGTTTGTCTATCTTGAGGCGCCGTACCCCGGAAGGGATTGACAACCCCTTTAACACGTCGGGTTGCGAGGTGTTGTTATTTGTGTGCAGGTGCTACTTACGTTGTGATTGCTTGGTTCTTCTACTGGTTCGATACCTTAGTTTCATAACTGAGGGAAATTCTTACCGTTGTTGTACTACATCATCCTCTCCTCTTGGGGGAAACACCGACGTAGTTCCAGTGAACAACTACCACCGGGATGGCCAGCAGTGATATGGTGGCCGTCGTGTCCAGAGTGGACCATGGCGGTGGAGAAGGCGGTGGCCGCCGCAGCCGGAGCGGCCTACGACGGGGATAGGGGGAGAGCTGCAGGGCTAGATAATGTCAAGTTGTCAACTAGTGTCCCGTGGGCGTTGTTCACGTAGGAATTGTTACGTAGGTGTAACATTTCTCTTAGTGCAAATGGTCTGACATCTTTTTTGAGAAAGTATGCTTGTATTCAAATCACGACATAATACAAAGTTCTTAACCCGACCAAGCACACCTAACGCACGCATTAAAAACTAGAATAACAGAGAGCCTCCTAAAACAACCAGCAAAATGCAAAGACTTCTTAAGCTCTGTGTCATCATCCCTGAACTTTGCGAGGAGACCCCTACAACATAATATATGGCATTCAGACACAAGCAGGTCCTGATATTCAATAACGGCATAATCACTGCCATGCTGCTCCCCCACTTCTTCTCTCCGGCACCGAAAAAACAAGGGCACGCATGTGCACCAAACACGCTTGCACCAGCCTTCGCCGTCTTGTGGTTTTCAATACCACTATATGCGCCCTTTCCAGGTGGAAAAAAAATAGGATCCGGCTTCGGCGCCACAGCCGGACCAACCACCCGAGCAAAGTAGGACATCCCTTCGGCAGCAGCACAAAGAAGAAGGAAGAACAACAACAGAAAATCATACCGACGAGGAAGAAGAATCTTCGTCTCCACGCAATCACCACCCATCCAAAGACATCTAAGAAATATAATTCAGTACACATTCCCGACCCCTCTCCTAGGTGATCCATACAAAATGTTGAAACTTGCGTGGGATCGGAACCGTGTACAACCACATGAGGAAATGTACAGAGTTCCAATCCAGTGTACAGGAGGCACCATTCAAAAAACACATGAGGCAATGGTGTTTGTTATACATAGTGTGTACTGTATACTCCTTCCGTCCCAAAATAAAATAAATGTCTCAACTTTGTACTAATTTTATTACAAAGTTGTACTAAACTTAAGACATTTATTTTGGGACAGAGGGAGTACAGTATGGTAGTACAACCTAAACATCCTACTGCATAATCTGTTGTCTAAAATGTACAGGAGAAGTCCTTCCCCCTCTCATAGCAATAGGCCGAGCTCCTGTTCTTTCAAGGCAGAGGATAACCAATTCTACAATTTGAAATGCGCAGAGCACTTGAATTTTGCTCGAGTTCCTACAACTTCTGATCCATGCCAAAAACCACAGAACCTGCACAAGACAATAAGAAAAAGGGGGGCAAGTAGTAAGGACAGGAGCATCGGCAGTACTGTCATGGTCAGTGTTAATGGTAGGGCAAGGACTGCAAGTTAATTTAGATACCTAGCGTTGGCAGTAGGACGGCGAGAGTTGCAACGCCCACCACTTTGATCGGTATTCCGGTGAGCACCATGTCCTTGATGGTGATGTAGCCGGTGCCGAACCCGACGACGTTGGGCGGCGAGGCGGTGGGCAGCAGGTACGACAGCTGCGCGCCGACCGTGCCGGGGACCATGAGCAGCAGCGGGTGCACGCCGATGGTCTTTCCCAGCTCCGCCAGCAGCGGCAGGACCAGGGTGGTGGCCGCGTCGTCGGACGTGAACTCCGTGATGGCGGCGCTGAAGACGCACGCCACGGGCGCGATCACCAGCGGCGGCGCGCCCCTCAGGAAGCCCAGCCCCTCCGAGAGTATGTCCGTCAGGCCGCTCGCCTTGAAGCCCTCGGCGATGGCGAAGCCCGCGCCGAGGAGGAGGATGATGTTCCACTGCAGCTTCCGGCACTTGCCCCAGTCCATGAGCTTCTCGCCGCCGCCCTTGCCGTTGGGGATTATGAAGAGCAGAGTCGTCATCATGATCTGCATTAGTAAGTCGATACGACATATCCAGTGAGCTCGTGCGGCAGATTTGTCTGTTCAAAAGCTGCGTGCGGTATCATGCATCGGTGCTCTTACGGTGACTGTTCCATCCCCAACTTTGCCGTGGAAGAGGACTCCCCACCCAGGTATGTCGTTTGTCAGGCTCCTCGTCATCCACAGCACAATTAGGCCCTGCAAGAACTCATTTTTCACTTCGTTTATATTTGCTCAATAAGCCAAACAGAATGGATACAACTTTGTAGTGGCTGAGAATGTAGAAACATACCCCAAAAATGGCTAGAACCATCTTCTCTGCAAAAGCCATTGGACCTGCGGATAAGAAAGCAGAACAGCCATCAGATAACAGGTTAATAATCAGTTTAACACTGACCAGAAAGCCAAAGAGTTGACCACTGACCAAAGCATGTTGGTCCTGAAGCGAAGCAACATGGTTTGACCAAGCTAGAAAAGAAAGAGAGAGCACGTACCAAGCAAGCTGAGCTCCCTCCTGAGATGGGTCCTGTCGAGGTAAGCCGAAAGCGCTCTTCCGGTGTTGCTGGAGCAGTACATGAGGCAGAGCGTGACCCAGAGCGCCGCGAACAGGACAAGCGCGACGGGGAAGCCGAAGGACATCCAGGAGCTAAAGGTGATGGGCCGCTGCTCGGGGAAGTAGGTCGACCACATCCCCACCAGGATGATGTTGGCGCCCGTGCCCGTCAGCGTCGACATCCCGCCGATGGTGGACGCGTACATGACGCCGAGCACCACCGCCTTGGAGAACCGCCGGACCTCGTGCGCGTCGGCGGACGAGGACGCCGCCTGGCCGCGCGGGAACCGCTGCAGGATCCCCGTCGCCACCGGCATCATCATGACGGTGCAGGGCGTGTTGTGGATCCACATGCTGATGAACATGGTGGTGCCGCAGATGCCCAGCAGCAGCAGCGGCGGCCTCACCGGGTCCCCGCAGAAGAGCGACGTGATCTGCATGCGCGTTATACAACCTTTATTATTAGTTCGTTTTTCTTCAAGTAATCGTTCGTTCGACGATCGATCGAGCGTGCGTACGTTGAGGGCGAGGCGGCGGTGGATGTTGTAGTGCTCGATGGCGAGCGCGAGGATGAAGCTACCGAGGACAAGGGAGATGACGTCGTCCATGTAGGCCTTGGCGACGGCGTCCGACGAGGAGATGCCGAACGCGGGGAAGAGGAACAGCGGCGCCATGGACGCCACGCCGAGCGGCACGGCGTCGGTGAGCCACCAGATGAACACCCACGCCAGCGCGCCCAGCATGTTGCGCGCCGCGCCGCGCCCGTGGCCGAAGTCCACAAACGCGCAGATCAGCGCCGACGCCAGCGGCCCCGCCGCGATCGCGAGGTACTTGTTGGCGAGCAGCGAACTGAGGGCCGAGCACGAGCGCCCGTCCGCCCTGCCGTCGTCACGCAGAGGCAGCAGCGGCGTCGACACGTCCTCCATCGAGCTCTCCCACTGCTGGCTGCACCGCGGATCCATGCGCCGACCGATCGCTCGATGGAGATGCACTTTCGCGTTCTCGGTCGGTTCGGTTGCTTGCCGCCTCTTGATGTCCAAAAAGGTTTGAGAAGTCTTTCTTATAGGCGCGGCGCGGCGCGGGAACACAACTCAACTCTGTTCGGACAACTCAAATGTTGTTATCACGCACAGTGCTGGTTTACACGTAGTCAAAATGGCGAGTAGTAACTGTGATTACGCCTCATACAAGGCGCCACGTCAGACACAATATTGAAGTGACGGTACCCCTGGCGCCTAGCAAGAGCAGTGTCCAAGTGGGATGTTTCTGCTGCGATGACGCGTCATGCAAGGCGCCACGTCAGATGCAAGTTACTGGGACGGGCTGAGCTTTTTTGCTGGCGCCTATCCAGAACCGCTACCAGTTGGACTAGTTAAGAGATCGGTTACTGTGTGGCAATGATGAGGACCGAGCACGCAGTCGATTTGGCGTCCAGATAAGCACGATCGGGCGTGAGGCGACGGATAAGACTCGAACCAAGTGAGGCGGCCTTTTTGTTAACCAGCCCTTGATGGCCTCAGGAGCTAGCGGCGGTTGGTGCACGAGGCGACCAGCCGGCGCCCGGCCTTGCCGTCCTGACGGCGACCAGCCGACAAGTTGCTCCACTGTGCGGTGAGATCTTATCCGGACATGTCAACGTTCACGATCGATACGACCATTTTTAATCCCCGTCTTCTTATGCATGTTGTAGCATTCCGCGCATGCTATGACGTAGGTTCCGTGTGGTGTGTTTTGGATTACTAGTAAATACGCACCTGCAACGCACGTGTAATCTTGGATTTGTTTTTATTATTTCAGTTAGCAGTCATATATTTATGTTATGACAACTATAATAAGCTTATATGAAATATTAAGACCAAAATAGGATGCCAAGAATTTCATGGTCATAAAACAGTTAGTTATTATTTCTTAATCATGGAATCTTTTTAACCCTGGATTTAAACATGTATTTGAAAATAGACGGATTAGTACCTGATACAAAGCAGTGAAAACGAAATATAACATCCATGTCGCGTCCTATCACCAAGGTGTGAGATGCAAGTGCATGTACTGCATCATCAATTTGTTAGTTCCATCTTCCAAAAAGAAGACCCTAATTACAATTTTTTAAGGGAAAGAGGCTAATTCCTGCTCAAAAGGTGCGGTTCCTTGCCTAAGGCCTATTCGCATTGATTGATCATCGGCCCAAGGCCTATTCCACTAAAGCCTAAACGCAAATAACGCATCGTCTTATCTTCTTCCTTCAGACACAGAACAACCTTTGGAGCTCTAATGGTGGCTCCAATGGCTTGGATTTAGGGAAGGAGTGCTCATTCATATACCTCGTAGGGGGTCCCAGGGCAGCGGCCCTGGTGAGCGTTGAAAGGTGCGACGACGTCGAGTTCGTGGCGTCTACGCGAGGAGTACGTAGATCAGCCAGGACGGCGATGGCGTTAAGGCCGTGGACTATCAGTCGCCGCGTCCAGGCGGTGGATCCGACCGGTGAGGCGGCTCGTGGAATCAGAGTGAGGGGAGTGGCAACGTTGGCCAGCCTGGATGCTACCGGCGAGGTGTGTCGCGGCCCATGTCGGGGATGGGGTGAGGCAACGCTGGTGTTTGTAGCGGTTCGTGATGACTCACGGGCGAAATAGGGGGGAGGCTGCGGGATCGTGGGCCGAGCGATGGTCGTTTCTTGATAATCTTGTTCCTTGGTAATTAGAGATTAAAGGCTATGATTAGAGCACTAAACGTGTTGAGGTGCTCACCATTGAAGCGACGTGTGCTGTTAGATTTGCGTGGACTGATGGCCGTGATTCATTGGATCTGCTTCTTTGGGTTTTTTTTATATTGGTATAGATTGGTAGGAGTATTCCTCGTGATACTAATTTGTACTCCTTCCGTTCCTAAATAAGGACTACATACGAAGCAAATGAATTAATCTATATTCTAAAATACATCTACATACATCCGCTTGTAGTTCATATTAAAATCTCTAAAAAGACTTATATTTAGGAACGAAGGGATACAATTGAACAGAATGACAAAACTCTCTGATAAAAATGAGGCCAATTAATTGCTAGGTGTGTGATTAAATTACTCTCAATCAATTTTCTCTGTCTTTTTTTAGGGTAATCGATTTTCTCTGTCGGATTGAAATCTAACCGCCCAGTCATCTTCCTGTCATTGTACGCTGTTTTGCCTCCCCTTCCTGCCCGAGCCTTTGACTCGTCGTGTCGCCACTGCCCATGTGAGGATCTCACTCGATCTACGAATTTGGGCTAGGGTTTCATTCCAAATCAAGGGGAAAAGTGTGTTGCGTAGCTATCCTCCCAACCTCCCACACAGCTACATGAGGATTACAAAGCATCGGCCGAAGCCACCATCCAGTTCCTTCCTACCTTCCTTGTCTCTAGCTACTGTCTATTTAAAGTAAAGGACCGTTATACAGTTATCAGGCCCAAGTCGGGTCGGAGAGCCAAGCTGGAAGCCTCTTTGATCGTTTGGGCCTTGTCGCCGCCGGCCCATCACTTGAGTTTGTATCCACCGTGCCTTGAGTGCTTGCCGGATCCGCTACAGTGTCATTGCCTGTTGTAGGTTCCTTCTTTGTACCAGCCTGGACATGTACAGGGACGCTGACATCCCCCCTCCTTGAGAAATGGCTTGACCCCAAGCCGGAGCTCGTGGAAACTGCTGCTTCAGAGAATCAATGTCTTCCCAAGTGGCTTCATCAGGGTCGAGAACCATCACTCCAGTGGATCAAGCCTTGCGCCACTAGCTTATTGTAGATCTGACGAACTCGTTGCTGAAGTATTCGAACGGGGACTTGCAGAGATGCCAAAGGACAAGGCAAACGCGTTTGGACTTGTTCTGAAGGTGGAACAAAACACTTGAGTTGAGAAACATGAAAAACAGGGTGGATCTTGCTTCCTGTCGGTAACTCCAAACGATAGGCCACTTCTATTATTTTCTCAATGATACGGAAAGGACCAAAAAACTTGAACGCCAACTTGTGGTTTGCTCTAACGACCACAGAAGACTGAACATAGGGTTGGAGCTTCAGAAAAACCAGATCACCTTCAGCAAAAACACGCTCTGTCCGATGCTTCTCAGCCTGTTGTTTCATACGGTGCTGCACCCGCACAAGGTGTTACCGAACAGAGTCTAAGATGAGTTGTCTGGAATCTAGCCACTGTTGCAAATCAGATGGAGCCAATGTATCAGAAGAATAAATCCCAAAGTAGCGAGGCGTGTGCCCATAAATCACTTTAAAGGGGGACTTGTTCAGAGGAGAATGCCAATTACTGTTGTACCAAAATTCACAGAGAGATAACCATTTGCTCCACTGAGTCGGATGAGTACCGATAAAGCACCTCAAGTAACATTCCACTTGTTGATTCACTCTTTCTGTTTGGCCATCAGTTGCGGGATGATATGATGAACTCATATTTAATTCTGCCCCTGTCTTGGCAATTAACAATCTCCAGAATTGACTGGTAAACATAGGATCTCTGTCAGATACAATCAGCTTGGGCATACCATGGAGTTTAAAGACATTGTCCAAGAATACCTCAGCTACCTTTTGAGCAGTAAAAGGATGTTTAAGGCCCATGAAACGGCCATATTTGGAAAACTTGTCAATAACTACCAGTATACAGTTATACTGGAAGGAGGGGGGAGACCTATAATGAAATCCATGGTAATAGTATCCCAAGCTTTCTTAGGAACTGGTAAGGGGGAGAGCAGGCCAGGATAATCAACTCTCTCCGATTAAGCTTGTTGACAGATCACACAACATTGAACTTGAGTTCTGATGAAGGTTTTCATACCTTGCCATTTAAAAAGAGAGTGAATTCTTTTATATGTGACAGGGAAACCAGAATGGCCCCCCATTGGACTGGAATGAAAGCAACAAAGATTTTCAATTGCAGATCAGTGTTCTGACCCACCCAGATACAAGATTTATATTTCAACAGACCATTGACAAGAGCATATTGTGGTTTAGAGCTAGGAGCTACTGCCGGTTGTTATCAAATAGATTGAACCTTACTATCACCATCGTAACTAGCAATGATTTCAGTCATCCAAGAAGGGTGTGCACAAGAAATGAGATATAGTTGAGATTGATCAGGAGGTCTTCTAGATAAGGCATCAGCTGTAGAATTGGTAGAGCCCTGCTTGTACTGAATCTTATAATGCAGCCCTAACAGCTTAGTTAAACACTTCTGCTGCCATGGAGTGTGCAGCCTCTGCTCTTGTAGATGAGCTAAACTTTTTGGTCAGTTTTGATAATAAACTGTTGAACCTGCAAGTATGATCTCCATTGATCAACTACTAGCAGAATGGCTAGGTACTCTTTTTCATAAACTGATAATCCCATGTTCTTAGGGCCGAGTGCCTTACTGACAAAAGCTAGTGGATGACCTTGTTGCATAAGAATAGCACCAACCCCATACTCACAAGCATCAGTTTCAATAGTAAAAGGTTTGGAGAAATCTGGTAATGCCAACACAGGTGCTGATATTAAAGCTTGCTTTAAAACAGAAAAAGGCTCTTCAGTAATACTAGTCCACACAAAAGGTACCCCTTTTTCAAAAGATCAGTAAGTGGTCTAGAAATAATCCCATAGTGCTTAATGAATTTCCTGTAGTATCCACTGAGACCCAGAAACCCTCAAACTTCCTTCACATTTGTTGGAGTGGGCCATTTCTGAACTGCCACAATTTTACTAGGATCGATAGAAACACCCTGAGCATTGATCACATGGCCCAAATAAGATATTTCCTACTGGGCAAATGCACATTTAGAAAGCTTGACTTTCCATTGTTGCTTATGCAAAATAGCTAGAACTTCCTCCACATGAGCTAGATGTTCTAGATAAGATTTGCTGAAGATAAGAATATCATCAAAGAAAACTAGTGCACATTTCCTCAACACAAGAGATAAATCATAATTCATAGTTCCTTGAAAGGTGGCAGGTGCCTCACTCAAACCAAAAGACAGAACAGTAAACTCAAAGTGGCCATGATGTGTTTGGAAAGCAGTCTTGTATTCCTCACCAGGACCAAGTCTGATCTGATGATAACCAGCTTTTAAATCCAACTTAGAAAACCAGCAAGCACTTGCTAACTCATATAGAAGTTCATCAATCACAGGGATAGGGTATGTACCCTTCAGAGTAATAGCATTAAGATGTCTGAAATCCACAACCAATCTCCATGTGCCCTCTTCCTTTTTCTTAACCAATAGTACAGGGGAGGAAAAAGGATTGTTACTGAATCTGATCAAAGCTTGAAACAACATTTCCTGAATTTGTTTCTCCAGTTCATCTTTTAGCTGAGGGGAAATTCTATAAGGTCGCACAGAAACAGGGCGAGCTCTAGGAATAAGAGGGATATGGTGATTAAAAGATCTTTTGGGAGGAAGGCCAGTAGGACTATCAAACACTGAAGCAAATTTATCCAGAATTGCTTGCATATCAGGAGGAACAGACATCTCTGCTGAGCAAGTGACAACAGTGATAGAAACCATGGTGAAAGCAAACTCCAAAGGTAATAATCCTTGCAATGTAACTCCAGTGCCTTGATAATGAAACGATAACCACTTCTGAACCCAGTCCACCTGCATTGGGCTGTGGAGGGCCAGCCAATCCAAACCCAAAAGGCCATCGTAAGTGTCCAGAGGTAGAAATATGAAAGCAGATATGAACTTAGTGTCACACCAGGACCAAGTAGCTTGTGGAAGATACTAGGAACAAGAGGGAGTATCACCACCAGCAACGGTAATAGAGAGAACTGCAGTTGACTGAACCCCCTGCAGCTGATGAGAAAATTTACTGTCTATGAAGGAATGAGTACTGCCAGAATCAACCAGAAAAACTAAAGATAGACCTTGCAACTGAACTTCTAATTGTAAGACAGGAGCATTAGGGTCCTTGCCAACACCAACAGCAAATAGACGCATGTGATGTACTGACATAGTATCAGAATCAAACTGAGTGGAAGAAAACCCCTCGAGAGACTGCACATGATCAATAAGTTCCTGGACAAAATGAAGTTGTACAGTGGACTTACATATGTGCTCTTTGGCCCACTTTTCACCACAAATAAAGCATAATCCTCTGGCTCGACGATAAGAACGCAGAGCAGACCATTTGTCTTCAATCTGAACAGGTTTGACAGTATCAGTAGTTTTTCTCTCTCCAACAGGATGTACCTTAGGTGGCAGTGGCAATGGAAAGGCACCAAAGTTGGAAGAAGGAGCATTGTTGAAAGAAGTCAAACTCTCACCCAGCTCTTCATGTAACAGGGCCAAATCATAAGCAGCATCAAGGTCTTTAGGTTTCTCTAGGGCAACAGCCACACGAACACCTGGTTTCAGTCCATCTAAAAAGCGAGTAGTGTAATGCAAGGAATTAGGAGCATCTTCGTAAGCTGATAACTGGTCATATAGCTCAGCAAATCGATCCACATAATCAACCACTGTGCTGGTTTGAGAAATTCTGAATAACTGCCTAAGGAGCGTCTGATGCTGGTTGCGACCAAAACGACTCTGTAAGCTGCTGCAAAATTCAGACCAAGTGGCATGTGGTTGTCGGCGTTGCATCGATTCCACCCAACGAGCTGCTGCTCCCTCAAACTGCGTTGTTGCTAGAGAAATCCAACGATGGGAAGGAGTGCCCCATAACTTGAACTGGTCCTCGCACCAAGATTGCCATAGACGAGGGTTGGAACCATCAAACCGAGGAAGATTAGAACGAACCCCTGATACGTCTCCAACGTATCTATAATTTTTGATTGCTCCATGCTATATTATCTTCTGTTTTGGACATTATTGGGCTTTATTATTCACTTTTATATTATTTTTGGGACTAACCTATTAACCGAAGGCCCAACCCAGAATTGCTCTTTTTTGCCTATTTCAGAGTTTCGCAGAAAAATAATATCAAACGGAGTCCAAACGGAATGAAACCTTCGGGAACGTGATTTTCGGAACGAACATGATCCAGAGGACTTGGACCCTATGTCAAGAAATCAA